>NW_017720956.1:0-41724 GCF_001865875.1 Lupinus angustifolius | reverse complement strand
GATCACCTAAAAATTGATTTCAAGTAAAAAATACTTGTCTCAAACACTTAACAAATGAACTTTGGAGTAGTTGTATTACTTAGTTTATTTGCCAAGTTAAGCATGCTTTTCTTAAGATCTCACATTCATCACTCATTTAATATTAGATTCATCAATGGTTAGGGTGTGACAACCGAATCTCTTTTATGGTCGTAGTATTGTTTAAGTGATGAATATAAGTGTTTATCATTCTACCATTTTAGGATATACACTAAAAGGAGGATTTCGGACCTTGGTGTTTGGGGTTAACCAAAGTAAAACATAAGAACTTGTCTAAGTAGTTCAAAATAAAAAAGAAGATGAGAAATATTTTTTCTTATTCAAAAAGATTTTGTCTCCTCAAGAATTTGTGAATATTAAGTTTTTTGTTTATTATTTACTTGTTTATATCCAATTCAATACAAAACCAATCAAAAAATGTTTAAACTCATTATTTGTTCTTTGATATGTTTACTTGATTTATTTTACTAGGCAATTCCTTGTGGTTCGACATAACCCTATACTATACTACAATTGAATCTTGAAAGATGTGTAAATTGTAACAGAGTAAAGTGTTATCAATAAATTTTATTTGTTGAAATTACCTTTTAATATACAAAAGGGATGAATCTAAGTTACTAACTTTTATTTATTACTAACATTTATTTGTTGTTATTTACTTTTCGCATTTTATTTATTCTTTAATACCAACCTTCCTTAAGGAAGAAGTTTGGTTTGTTAATAAAATGAACCCGAAAGGGGGTAAATAAATAAAAGGTCACTAAATTTATTATTCTTTTGTTATTTATTTATTTTTTTGTTATCTAACAACTAACTAATCATCACTTTTATATATTAGAATACCATTAAACCGATGTTGGAATTTATTCCACAAAATCGAGATGGTATTCAAAGGTACTTAATAATTATGTAATAGGTAAGTGCTTCAAAACCATTATACCGACGTTAGAATTTATTCTAACAAAGCCGAGATGGGGCAAAGAAGGAATGACTTATTCACATGATTATTAAGAAAGTAAGTTGTAACTGGAATATTCTTGAAACCATTATACCGGCGTTGGAATTTATTTCAACAAAGCCGAGATGGCGAACAAAGAATAAAACCGAGTTCTCTTACTTACAAAAGGAACATAACGAAAATGAGAGTATTAATCTTTCAACAAATTGACACTACTGTCAGCACGATTTTTTGAGAGGAGAAAACTCCCAACTAAAATAAACACTGAATAACGCTTTCAACACTCGACTAGGACGAGAAAATATGAAGGGAAGAGACATCTACATATAGCCTGAGGCCTCCAACAACCACCTTCATCCGACGACCCATATGAGTGATGCATCTCCAACAACCATATGATCCAACAGTGAGGACCGAGTCCCAACCAGTTTCTACTCCCTTGACCGAGTCTTTCTACCCCACTCCTTTACTCTCAATAACTCCTCCAACGGTGTGCTGACTCAATCACACGCGTGCTACACGTGTGTTGACTTGGTCAGCCACACGTCCAAGCCCATGCCTAAGCCCAAACGTCCAAAATAAAAAAATAATTTTAATTAAAAATAATGTTGGTCCCAAGCCCAATCTCGAACACGAACTGAGTAGAGCCGGCCGGACAACAACGGACGAGGAAGAGGTGGTGGTGGTGCACACGTATCTGTGCGGAGAGGTTTTGTTGTGTGGGTCATCACTTACCCACAAAATTCATTGTACCCCTTGGGGCACACCCAAATGTTGGTACTTAAGGATTATAAAGTCTTTGAAACTCCTTCCTCCACCTAATGTGGGACTTGGGAGTTTTTTCATTTCACACCCCCAAAAGTCCTCGTTAATGACCATATTGATATGCATTTAAAATCATTCAAAACCATTCTAATTCCAACAATCCCTCACTTGAAATTAAAAAATGATTTATAGGAATTTCTATGGTCTCAATAAGATTGTTCGTAAACATAGGTGTCATGCGACTTGAACCTTTGCATAGTAAGTAAAATCATGATTTTACTAGAGTGACTCGTAGTCTTGAACTCTATCTCCAAGATCAAACCATACACAACCTTTTTCAAATGTGTATTCTATAAAGCCTGAGCGTTAAAGGTCATGCATGTCTATCCCCGTATAGTGAACGCACAAGAAATTTATGCCCCTAAATTTCATAGGAAACAAACCCCACTTCCACATTCACATAAGGGAGTTTATCAAGAATATTTATGTAGTCTAGGTACTCCACTCCAATTGGAGCATAGATTCTATTAAGAGTTTAACTCATCCTTACATCTACTACAGGAATCATGCTTCTCATAATTTTATAGCATGTTCATTCTCATATCACTTCACGACTTGTTATTTCCTATTGAACCTATTTCTTGGGATATCCAATCATTTAGGTATGGTTACCATCACGAGTGGTCTTCATTCTAGCGACAATAATCCTACACTCATAGAAGTATTATGAACTTTCTCTCTACCTAGTCTTTTCGTTAAATGATCTGCTAAGTTATTCTCAGTGAGTACATGATCCACTCTAACAACTCCTATAGAGAGTAACTTTCTAATAGTATTATGCTTACGATGTATTTGTCGTTTTTACCATTATAAAAATGGTTCTCAATCTTTAAAATTACCGCACTACTATGATAATAGATCAACACAGTTGATATCATTTTTTTCTATATGGGAATCTCTGCAAGCAAGCTTCTCAACCAACTTGCTTCTTCACTAGCTGTTGCTAGTCCTGTCATCTTAGCTTTCATAGTGAATTGAGCCAAAATAATATATTTCTTTGACTTCTAAGAAACAACCCCACCAACTATGCTAAATATATAGTCACTAGTTGCTTTGAATTCATGTGAAAGAGTATTCCAATTAACATCACTAAATCCTTCTAGGACAGTTGGAAACCTTCGGTAATGTAATCCAAGGTTTATTGTTTTCTTAAGGTACCTCATGACCCTTTCTATAGCATGCCAATGCTCCATACTAGGTCTACTAGTAAACCTGCATAATAATCCCACAACATAGGCAATATGGGTCTAGTGCAATCAGTGGCATACCAAAAGCTGCCAATAATGCTAACATACTCAGTTTGACTTACACCTTCACCATTGTTCCTAAAACGTTTTAAACTTGGATTATATGGTGTGCTAGCAGGTCTATAGTTAATGTATTTATATTAATTTTAAGATATTCTCCACATAGTGAGATTGATCCAAAGAAACTCCTTCTTTCGACATAGTAATATTTATACCAAGAATTACACTCGTCTCTCCAAGATATTTCATATCAAAGTTGTTACACAACAATGATTTCACATTATTCATAACATGGATGTTGAAACCAAATATGAGTAGGTCGTCTACATAAAGACATATGATATTGCAAATGTCATTTTTTGTTTTGTAATAAATGCATTTGTCACTTTCATTCACCTTAAACCCATTCGAGACAATTAAATTGTCAAACATTTCATGTCACTGCTTAGGTGTTTGCTTAAGACTATACAATGACTTATCTAACTTTAAAAACTTAATTTCATGCCAATAGATTACAAAACCTTCAGGTTGTTCCATATAGATTTCTTCTTCCAAATCACCATTTAAAAAATGGTCTTAACATCCATTTGATGTACTACAAAATCATGTATCGCAACGAGCGATATTAGTACTCTAATGGTTGTTATTCTAGTCAAAGGTGAAAATGTGTCGAGGAAATCTATATTTTCCCTTTGTTGGAAACCCTTGGCTACAACACGAGCCTTGTATATATCCACTATGCCATCAGGTTTCAGTTTCTTTTTCAATACTCACTTACCACCAATAAGTTTTCAACCACGAGGTTGGCCTCTTGTTAGACTCTAGAGAATTCATCTCGTCATTTATGGCCCCTTGCCACAAATTAACATCCAAAGAAGTCAAAGCTTCTTGTAGAATTGATGGATCATCCTCTAATGTATAGACCGTATAATCAGGTCGATACTCTTAGCAGTTCTTATTCTCTTACTTCTTTAAGGTTTTATTTCTAACCCTTCATTTTTATCATTATCTCTAATAAAATGTATGTGACTAGTTGATGTGCCCCCACAATTTCTCAATTTAAAAGGGAATTTATTTTCATTGAAGCCAACATCTTTAGATTCAATGATCACTTTTGCTTTAAGGTCATAAAACATGTATGCCTTGTTGTTTACAACCTACCCAATAAATACACATTCATAGGCTCGACTTGTGAGTTTAACTCTCTCGGGGTCTGGTATCCATACATAAGCTAGACAATCCCAAGTTCTCAAATAAAACAAGTTTGGTTGTCTATTCTTAAAAAATTCATATTGTAAAATTTTTCTTTTAGCCTTGGAGACTCTATTTAGCACATAATATATAATTAATAAAATTTTACTCCACCATGAGGGTGTTGCACCTAAGTTTAACATAATACCTACAACTAACTCAATTAATGTTATATTCTTTCTCTTAGCTTTACAATTCACTTTTGGTGAATAGGGCGCAATAGCTTTATGAATAATGTCATTCAATTTATAAAGATCATTTACATATTCTAGAATTGTAACCAGTGCATGTATCACTTCTGAGTTTCTTTATTTTCTTGTTGAGTTTATTTTCAATTTAAGTCATATATAACTTAAACATGTCAAGCGCTTCAATTTTAATTTTCATAAGATATATATATATATGTAAAGTTAGAACAATCATCAATAAAAGTGATAAAATAACGTTTACCAATTCCAGTTGACGTTCATCTAATTCACATATATCAGAGTGTATCAAAGCGATATACATATGTGGTTTTTTAGTTATTTTGGCTTGACTACATGATTCACAATTTTGAAAATCATTTTTAGATAATTTTGGAATTATATCTAAGCTACTCAAGTTTGAAATTGCATGTTTATTAATATGACAAAGTCTAGCATGCCAAATATTAAAATCACACATGTAAACTGAATCGAAAATTTTATTCATCAAAACATCAACATTAAATGTAAACGTGTCGTCAGTGGCGTATCATTTCCCTACAAACACCCTTATCCTAGTAAGAGTATACATGTATGTCCCTATGGTCTAGGTAAAACCAGCCTAATTAAGACAAAAACCAGAAACTAAATTCTTCCTCATCTCTGGAGTGTGCATCACATATTTGAGAATCAGAGTCTTCCCATATGTAAAATTGAGCTCTCATCACGAGTTCTAGCAACAATATTGGTTTGGGAGTCCCTAGGGATGGCAATGAAAATTAAACCCATGGGTACCCACCCGAACCAAACCCGAATTTAATGGGTTAAACTCATTGTTATTGGATTCAGGTTCAAGTTTTACCTGATGTTAATTTTTGGGTTCAGGTTCGGGTTTGGTACATGTGGTACCCTACCTCGAACCTACCCTGAACCCGTCCCGTATTCCGGTGAACTGATTATGGTGAATTGATGGTGTATACATGTGAGATTGAGCCATTGTGTTTACATTTTTATGTTGAAAGTTGTTTGCCCTATTCCTCTTATGTTACTAGATTCCCCCAAGATTGCGACTATAACTCATAGAGGGGAAATTATTGAAATAAATTTCTAATGGCTTGTTATAGTAGTCTTTGGTCTTTTTTTTTACCATTTAATTATGATGATGAAACACTAGCATTTGCGATGACCCTTTATCTTTGCCTTTTTATATTAATTCATTAATGTCTTCAACTTGATAAGGAGTCGATTTTATATTGAACAAATGAATGACACTAATCTTCATGTTTCACCATCAAACATTGTGAAATGGGAGAAAGTGTTGTTTCTCTTTTTATACTTTCTCAATTTTTAACTTTTTCAAGTGTCAATTAAAACTTTGAATACACTTTGAAAATGATACTTTTTTGGTTGTGATATCTGTCTAAATTGTAGAGGTTAACATCAACCTTTCATTCAAATTAGCCTGTAAAAATAGACAAACACCAATCAGGAAAATATAGCCATGCAGTAGTTGAGAGATTTTTTGGGGTTCCCTGTTGGGTTTGAGTTACCTAAAACTCGATGGGTTTGGGGATAGTAGTGATAATTTTAACCCCGCCGATTTCGGGTTCGGGTTTTGAATTTCGGGTTTAGGGTTCAGTAAGCATAAACCTGACCCTGACCTTGACCCGGCCCGTTGCCATTTCTAGGAGTCACCCAACATCATTTTCTTGGCATTAATATCTGTATATATTTTGAACATAACACGATCATAGAACACATGGTGAGAAGCACCATTATCTACCCATCACCCATTAGATCCTCCAACCATAATAACCTCATATAACACAGCCACAAACGGCTCATCAATCATTTTGGCATGTGAAGGATGATCCATTGGTTTATTCCTGCACTTGTGTGCCATATGATCTGACTTCCCACATTTGAAGCAGATAAACAAATTGTTAGAGTCATTCTTAGCAGGTGGCTTATCATATTGGACCTTCTGGGGGTTCCAATTCTTGTCACAACTGGTGTTCTTGGTCTTAATCTCATTGCGGTTCTGATTCTTAAAATTATTGTCGTTTGGCTTCAGAACTGCACTTGAGAATTTCTTCTTAGTGCTATTATTGGACACAACCAACACCTTATTTCTCTGATCATGTCTACGAGTCTCTTCTTCAATACGAATACAAGTGATAAGAGATTCCAAAAAGAATTCATCGGTCTTGTACCTCGTAAGGTTTTTGAAGTCCTTCTAACCAAGTTGCCAATTATGACAACCACTTGAAATTTCTGATTATGGGCATACCCTCATTAATGATTTCATGAGAAATTCTTTGTATCTCATAGGACTGAGACTCTACTAATTTATCATCAGTCATCTGATACTTGAGGTAACAACTAATAACATACTTTTTAGTCACAACTTCCTCAGTATCACATTTTTTATCAAGTGCATGCCAAATTACTTTGTCATACTTGTATGGACTGTAGTAATATCATGAGATAACTCATTCATAATGAAATTCTTATAAAGGTGATCATTTTCATTCCAGAGAGCTATATCAATAGCCACTTTATCCTTCTCCTCTTTTTCAGCTTTCTCTGTCATCAATGGGACATCAATTTTCAAAATGTGGGCAACCTTTCTCATAGTGAGAAAAAACTCCATCTTATGTTGCCACCATTTGAAATTAGTCCCATTAAATCAAAATGGTTTGTTAAGGTTAAAGTTATTAGGTCCAGTAATATTATCTATGAATGTCACTATAGTAGGAAACGTCTTAAAAATGTTATTTGTGTAACTTGGAACAATTCTAAATGACATGAAATAATATTTACTTGCTGAGTCACGACCATATCGCTCTCGTTAAGACATTTTTTGGTACTATCCAAAATGTGCATGCAGACTATCAACAACGTCATCCCCAAGATAGAACAGTTCAATTCTCTGTTATTAAATTATTATTACACTATAAGAACCGATCTCGAATACACCCACAATATGACTATCAGTGTCAGTTCTTGAAATACTCATAGTAGGGCTACCTATGCCAATTCTTTTCCAAAAATCTGACTACCAATATCAGTTCTCGAAATTCCTACAATTTGGCTACTTTTCCAATTCTTAGTGCCAGAGAGAAAGTAAGAGAAGTTTTCCATAAGAAGAAGTTTGAGGAAGTATTGCTCGAATGGGACGAGAAAATTTGAAGGGAGGAGTCCTCTATTTATAATATGAGGCTTTCAACAGCTAGTTTCATCCGACAACCGAGATGAGTGATGTATCCCCAATGGCCACATGATCCAACGGTGAGGACTCAGCCACACGAGTGCCACACATGTGTTTACCCAAGCCCAAATGTCCAAAATAAAATAAAAAAAAAGTTTTATTTAAAAAAATGTTGGACCTAATCCCGAACCGAGCCAGTCGGTCCACGGCAAAAGCAGTGGTGCGCGTGTGTGTGGAGAGGTTTTGTGGGTTAGTAAATTTTACCCCTTGGTGAATACCCCTAGGTTGACACTTAAGACTTACAAAGCATTTCAAACTTCTTCCTCTATGCAATGTGGGACTTTAGAGTTTTTTGTTTCATACCCCCAAAAGTCCTCATTAAGTACCACATTGATATGCATTTAAAATCATTCAAATTTCAATGGAACTCAAAGTATTTTACGTTGGTTTTCCCTTCAATTTTACACATCCAAAGATTTCTCATCATATTCCTCATGGTAATTTCCACAACTATTGGCTTCATTCATAAACTATAGTCTTTTAGTTATGTTTCCATCCTCAAAACTTCCTAAAATCTAAAACGGTTAGACTCTTGTTTTTAAATCCTATTTTCTAAGCCTTCATCTTCTCCATCTAACCTTTGAGGTTGTCAAGAACTTTGACTCATATTCTAATATCTTAAATCCACACTCTTCCCTATCATTCATAGTAGACGATTCGTAACTTAACAATCTAAGTGAATATTTAATTTAAATCTTAAATATTTTCTTTAAACCTCAAAGAATCTCAATCAATCTTCTCATTTCAGAACCATTCATGTCTTACATACCGAACAATAAATCATATTCTAATAATCCTCTCATTGCCCAAGTCTTTATAAGTGTTTTATAGACTACTGAAACATCGGTAGAGTAACCTCTATAAATCAAACTAATGCAATTTATAGTCACTTGATAAGAACACAATAGTTCATAAAAACAATACATCATCGTATCTCAATTAATAACATGCCATGCCACATATTGGCCATCCTGATTTTGAACATATATTCATCTTAATAAAACATACATATCACATATTGGGCACAAATAATCACAAATATTAAATTATAATCAATTAGTTCACCTTCACGATGATGTACTCCTACACGCACGAGTACTTCACATTATGGTAACAACAATAACAAAATTACATGTATTGAGACGTGAAACATATAAGACTCACATATATTATCATGAACATAATGAAGGTTTCCTTCATAAAAAGGTGAAGTGAAGGCTAACACCCAGCAAAAATAAAGCTCTTCAAAAGCCTCCCTAACGTTTTCCACGAAATATCTCGAATCTAACAAACTCTCCGATTTTAAACGATATTGGATAAATCTAATAATATAATCTAAGATCAATCGATCTTATTGTTGGATAACAAGAGCTTATGGTCACTTAGAAGGAGGAGGGTGAGGTGAATAGGTGTTGCGAAACACTAACACCACCTTTTCAATTAAAGAGATATTCTGAAAAATTACTAGTTTAGTCGATTATGTAGAGTCTTAATCGATTAACCACAATAAGATTTAATCCATTAATCACAGGTTTAATCGATTAACCTGATTCTTATTTTTCTTGAAAATATGTTTTCTTGCACAAAAAGTTAACAACGATTTCAATCAATTTCAGATGCAATACTTAATGAACTTATGCCTAAGTAATATTACATATTAAAGCATGCAATAAACTCAATAAGAAAAGTAATCTAACTAAGAACATTGTAAATCAACTGAAATTAAAGAGATAAGGGATAGAGAAAATTCGAGACGACAATCTTTTATCCCAGTTTATTTGCGAATCCACTTGCAAATTACATCCAAGTCTCCCGTCTAATCTTTGGAGATTTTTCTTCACTATTTGAAATCAATGTTTTACAAACATACTTCCAAAATACAAGACTTCCTTCTTGGCCTCTAGAGATTCCTGAATGGTTTGACCCTTAACCCGCATCTAATGGATAATAAACACCACTTCTAGCAGTTCTTACCCCAACAACTTCTAACTCACTACCAAGACTCTTGTACAAGTAAAAACACCACCTAACCGCAACTAGGATTATCAACTTAGTTCTCTAACTAAGGTGATACTAATATACCAATAGAACTCAAGAAAATCGTCAACAAATTTACAAGTTGTTTTACACCAAAAATGTGCTAATTTAACCATTAAGAACACCACTAAAACCTAACTAGAAATCTCACTAAAGACTTAAAAGAATAATGTGTGATTATGCTAGGTTTTTCAAAAATGGTTTTGACAACTGATGCACAATTGATAATTTCCAATGAAACTATCATATCTCTATCTTCTTATGTAAAAGAAAACTGATGACTTTTCACACAACAAGAATTTCACTCAAAATGAGTTTGAAAGTTAATCTCTACAATTTTCAAGACTTATTGTTATGAGAAAATGGGGAAAAATCAGTTTTATATGTGAATGTTTTCGGCTAGGTTTAATCAATTAAAGCATGTCTTGATCGATTAATGACACCAAGAAAACCAAAACTCTACCTATTGTAACTCAGTTAATCGATTAATCTCATACTTAATCAATTAACAAGTTCTCTAACATATGTTCTAATCGATTAACAATGTTGAAAATAATTTCTTTGATGCATGACAAACGTTCTACATGATGTATATATTCATGATTCATGATTTTTGAAAGATGTAAGGTTTGAATGCACTAAAATCACGTGTAGATGCATGAGCATGTTAATCATGTATATATGTATGTATGCAAGTCTCATTTTAAGTTGCTCAATTTTACGGTTGTGAGACTTCCATTCAAGGTTCACCTAGCCTAAACTCTACCTAATCAATCATCTTAAGACTCTAGAGAAATAAAATCTTAACCTAAGTCTTCTCGATTGAGCTTGGGCCATGGCTTTGTTGTTTTTTGAGTTGTCCTTATCTTCAAGCTTGCCTTTTATCCTTGTCTTCATCAAAACAATATAATGATGCACACATTATATCGGGACGACTTGAAGTTAGATACAATAAAGAGCCGATCATACCTCCATATTTAGTTACCTTTAGTGCCTTACCCTTCTCGTCCTTGTCTAGATAACAAGATGATATCATAGAAGTTGAAGCATCTTTACATTTATCTATCTCGTTGTTTTCCATTTGTTTTATTTGGAGCCCAAGGAAAAATATAAAATCATCCATAATTGACATCTCAAACTCGTCCTTCATAAGATCAAAAAGTTCCTTTCACAAAACATCGTAAGTTGGACCAAAGATTATATCATCTACATAAATTTGATCTAACAAGATGTCTTTTTCAGATTTAGATATAAAAAGAGTAGTATCAACTTTGCCCCTTACAAACCCTTTTTCTAAAAGAAAATAGCTAAGTTTATCATACCAAGCTCTTGGAGCTTGTTTCAACCCATAAAGGGCCCTTTTCAACCTAAAGACATAGTTTGGATATTTATAATCTTCCAAACGAGGGGATTGGTCAACATATACTTCTTCTTGAATGTATCCATTCAAGAATGCACTCTTTACATCCATTTGGTAAAGTTTGAAATTCATTATTGAAGCAAAATCTAAAAGCATTCTAATAGCCTTTAACCTTGCAACGGGTGTATAGGTTTCGTCATAATCAATTCCTTCCTATTGATTATAACCCTTGGCTACTAAACTTGCCATTTTTTAATAATCAACTTGGACTCATCTAATTTGTTTCAAAAAACCCATTTTGTGCCAATAATAGGATGAACATTCGGTCTAAGTCCTAAACATTATTACGTTCAAATTGGTTAACCTCTTCTTGCATAGCAATTCATCAATATCCATCCTTTATTGCCTCATCTACAGTCTTAGGCTCAATTTGAGAAACAAAATCGAAAAAGGTTACAAATATTGCAAGGTGAATTACGAGTTACCACTCCCCTTGAGGTATCACCTATAACGATAGGGTGGTCCTTCTTCGTTTTCCAAGTCTATAGCATATCTTGATGATCTTGACTTGCATCTTGATTATCTTGCAACACTTTTTTAAATTCTGCATCCTTAGTGTATGCATCTTCAAGAGCATCTAAAACATCATCAGAAACAACCTTCCTCTTCTCTTTTGGAGAAGACTCGTCAAAATGTACATGTATACACTCTTCAACATTCATAGTATGTTTGCTATAGACTTTATATGCCTTACTATGGTTAGAGTAACCTAAGAATATTCCATCATCGACGTTTGAATCAAATTTACTTAATTGATATTTTCCGTTATTTAAAATGAAGCATTTACTCCTAAAAGCGTGAAGATGTGAAATATTCGGTTTTCGGACTTTTAAAAGATCGTAGGGAGTTTTCAAGTATAGGCCTCATTATGACTCTATTTTTATAACATTACTTATGCCACTTAAAAGATGATATAACACTTAGAGTTAGAAAATATACCTCATTACCTTTATAACACAAACTCTCTAACTTCAAGCATTTGACTTTGACAATTTTGTTCATTAGTGACATTCTCCATTTCCTAGGTGATAGGTCAATGAAACTTGATCTTCTCACCTATCTTATGCCTAGAACATTTGTTGTCCAAGTTTGATTTGATGTCCATATGTCCTTAGGAACTCCTAGAAAACAATGTTACTTGCCCATTTTGGGTACCCAAGTTATGTTGAGTCCCTTCTTGTTAGTAACGTTGGGAACTTGTCCCTTTTGAATCCACATATATTGACCACTAGGTATATCATGCATTTTTATATTACAAGAAATAGAAGTATGTCCATATATGCCACAATAGAAGCAAGTAGGCAATTTATGTTGCAACTTTTTGGTATATCCTACTTCTTTCATGTTAAACTTCATTTTCTTAGCATGCTTGTAGCCTAGACTAGATAAGTTACATATATTCCTAGATGCAACAAGTAGATTTTTCAAGTGTTGACTACTACTTGTGAAGTTTGCAACTTTCTATTTTAAGCACAAATTTTCGTTTTCCAAAATTTTGCACTTTTCACAAGTAGACGCCTGAATTAACTTAGTAGAACAGTTAGAATAAATGAGATCAACACTTTCATTTTCTAATTTCAATTTATCAATAAAATTCTGCATTTCAATTATTTTCTTTTCATGTACTAGAATTACTCTTTTTCTATCTACATTTATTCTAGCTAACTTTTTCAATTCTTCATGCAACTCGACAAATGCACCATATAGTTCATCGTAAGTAGGACAATTATCAGAACTAGAATCAGATTCATAAGAATGTACCTCATTCGACTCTTCTTGATTTCTTGAGTCGTAAGAATTCTGATTTTTTGCCATGAGGCAAAGTTTTGTCGATTCTTCTTATTCTGATGTGCTAGAAGTTGAATCATCTTCAGGAACATTCCACACTATGTATGCTTTCTTTGATTTGAAGTCACGGGGATTATCTTGTCATTTTCAACCTTCTTGAGGTAATTTGGGCATTGGTATATTATGGGGTTCTTGCATTCATGGCAATTTTAGCAATATTTGGGATTCTTGCATTTCTTTGTTGAATCTTTTGTCTCATTTTCTGAAATCAATGTAGTCCTCTTTTCCTTTTGATAAATTTTTTGAATTTTCTAACCAGGAGTTACATGGTCTCGTCATCAATATCTGAATCAGAATCTTCTTCATCATATCTCTCTTCTTGACTTTTTGATGTTGTGGCTTTGAGAAATATCCCCTTTTCTTTTTGTTGATTCTTCATGTGAAGTCCAAAGTGACATCAAATCATGATCCTTGGACTCAACTATAGTTGTCACCTTGGTACATTCTCTATCAATACACCTCAAAATTTTATTAGTTAGTTCACCTGTAGCAAAAAAATTGTCTAATGCAACTAGATGGTTAACAATGTGAATAAATCGCTAATTGATTTATTTGGAAACACGCAAAATAACTCGTATTCATGTGTTAAAGCATTCAATCTAGCCCATTTGACCTCACTAGTGCCCTCATGAGTCACTTATAAAGTGTCCCACATTTCCTTAGCATTATTACATTGTGAAACCGAAAAGAACTCGTCATAGGATAGTGCGGACGTGATGATGTTTTTCACTTTCAAATTATGATGTACTTTTCGTTTCACATCATCCGTTCACAAGCTTTTCGGCTTTTCTTTGGTTTCACCTTCCACTAGGTGTACTGGAGTATAAGGGTCATTTTGTACGAATCCCAAATATCCATGTCGATAGCCACAATTAATATTTTCATTCTAACTTTCCAATAGGTGTACCCCTCACTACTGAAAATCGGAGGGTAGTTGATAGATGAGTCATCGTCGCCGAAAAGGTTAATGGAGCCCATAGTGAAAGATGCATGGGATCAACAATGTAGGCGATCAAGCTAGTACTATTGTACTAGCTCTGATACCACTTGTTGGATAACAAGGGCTTAGAGTCACCTAGAGGGGTGAATAGGTGTTGCAGAACACAAATGTCGCTTTTTCGATTAGTGAGATATTCTGCGAAATTACTAGTTTAATTGATTATATTGAGTCTTAATCGATTAATCACAACAAAATTTAATCGACTAATCACAGGTTCAATTAATTAATCCGATTCTTTTTTTTTTTAAATATGTTTTCTTGCAGAGAAAGTTAACATCGATTTTAATCAATTTCAGATGCAATACTTAATGAATTTATGCCTAAGTAATATTACATATTCACGACATGCAATTATTTCAATAAGCAAAGTAATCTGACTAAGCAAATTGTAAATCGATTGAAAATAAAGAGAGAAGGGATAGATAAAATTCGAGACGATGATCTTTTATCCTGGTTCGCTTGCGGGTCCACTTGCAAACTACATTCAGACCCCTCGTCTGATCTTGGTAGATTTTTCTTCACTATTAGAAATAAATGTTTTTCAAGCACACTTCCAAAATACAAGACTTCCTTCTTGGCCTCTAGAGATCTCTGAATGGTTTGACCATCAACCCGCTTATAATGTATACTAAACACTACTTCTAAAATTCTGGCCCTAGCCATTCCTAACTCACTACCAAGACTCTTGTATAAGTGAAAACAACACCTATCCGCATCTAGGATTTCCCGACTCCATTGTCTAACTAAGGTGATACTAACGCACCAAGAGAACTCAAGGAAATAACCAACAAATTTACAAGTCGTTTTGCACCTAAAATGTGCTAATCTAACAGTTAAGAACACCACTAAACCTGACCAGAAATCTCACAAAAGACTTAAAAGAATAATGTGCGGTTATGCTAGGTTTTTCAAAAATGGTTTTGACAATTGTTGCACAATTGATAATTTCTAATGAAGCTATCATATCTCTCTCTTCTTGTGTCAAAGAAAACTAATGACTTTTCACACAACATGAATTTCGCTTAAAATGATTTTGAAATTTAATCTCTAAAATTTTCAAGGCTTATTGTTATGAGCAAATGAGAAAAAAACAATTTTTATATATAAATGTTTTATGCTAGGTTTAATCGATTAAAGCATGGCTTAATCGATTAACAACATCAAGAAAACCAAAACTCTATTTATTGTAACTCAGTTAATTGATTAATCTCATACTTAATCAATTAACGAGGTTTTATTCATATTTAATCGATTAACACATGTTGTAATCGATTAACTGTGTTGAAAATAATTTCTTTAATACATGATGAACCTTCTACATGATGTATATATACATGATTAATGATTTTTGAAAGATGTAAGATTTGAATGCAGCAAAATAATGTTTAAATGCATGAGAATGTTAATCATGTATGTATGTATGGAAGTCTTATTTTAAGTTGTTTCATGTTATGGTTGTGAGACCTCCACTCAAGATTCACCTAGCCTAGACTATATCCAATCAATCATCTTAAGACGGTAGAGAAATAAAATCTTAACCTAAGTCTTCTCGATTGAGCTTGAGTCATGACTTTATTATTTGTTAAATTATCCTTGTCTTCAAGCTTACTTTTTATCCTTGTCATCATCAAAACAATGTAATGATGCACACATCCAATCTTACTTCTACCTTACCTTAAACGTTTTATCCCAATGCTTTGATTCACAATATTCGGTTCCTCTACGCCATTGTCCCGTTCAGAGTCCAACATCTCAAAGTAGTTTTGTCTCAATCTTCTTGGACATATACCACATCACCATTCAAGACAACATACTAAAAACCAATCCCAAATTTAAAACTTTACTTATGCCATAAGCATAGTTATGTATTTATAGAAGTAATTAAAATATAACTCTAACTACCTTCATTTATAATTGGAATGAGCATAGAAAAACAACACTTTTAAAACACTTATATAATAATCACTTTTCTAAGAATTCCAACTTCAATACAAAGCAAGCTCTTAATAAAAATTTAAAGTAATCCATACTTGAACTCCATTCAAGTACATTATCACACTCTAAAATTCACAACCCAAAAATGTATTCAAATCCTTTATGAAAACCATTTCAAAATAACACTAAGTTTGTTTAAGTATTCCACTACACTTCGAAATTTCACATTAAAATCCGTTGAAAACCTTAGTTAAAACAATCCAAACTCAATACATGAAATAAATGAATTAACTCATTTAAACTTTCACAAATCAAATCAATAAAATCCATTGAAATTCTTATTTATCACACTTAAACATTCATTCCCAATTAAGATCAAATCAAATCATTTTCACTAAGTAACAAACTGAAGTTCTTTTGTCTTTAGTAAAAGTCAGATCTGGTCGTTTCCTAAATTAGACAAATCATCTATCATAAATTAGCATTGTTTAAAGTTTAGAGACAATGCCATTTATAGTTAAATGCATTTTTTGTTACTTTTACAAACAAAATATAAATTTAACGGAGTTCTTCCTCTCGAAAAAGGAACCACAATTCTTCTTTTTGAAGAAAGAATCGACGCTCTTCCCTTCAAATAAGCAACCAATCATCAAAGAAAAGGAGTGTACAAAGTAAATTAGTGTAGAGTTGGAAAAGACTTAGTGTAGAACAAACACTTTCTTCATGTAGTTCATTGTATATCCTTCATTAAGTTGAAGTAGTTGATTAAGCCATCTTCTTATGCTTAAATTACATTTTTTATAGTGTAGATGGAAGATTTGCATTTGGTTTCAATTGTTACACCAACCTCTCATGCAAACTTATGAATAGCCTAGTGAGGCTATAAGAATACTTGAACATAGCCTGAAGAGGCATAAAGAATACTCAGACAATAAACCTCCAAAGACATCACTAACAAAGAAACTTAAGAATGAGTGTCCAATGACTTGGTTAAGAAAAACACTCATCCACATCCGAATAGGTGCAAAAACATCTTTCCTAATAAGGTGGAACCTAAAAGTTTATTCCATAAAAAGAAGTGAAAAAGAATGGTGCCTTAGTTAATATTGACAACTCATCTTCATAAAGTGATGAAGAAGGAAATGAAGCAATTCTATGCTTGGTGGCTGGATTAGAAGCTGATAATAGATCAAAACAAAAGAGCAAGACAATCGGGTACATATGTTTAAAGCATAAATTTTGAAAGACAAAAAAACATATGAAGAAAATTTGGAAGATCCTACCCTCTATTTCAAACTTTTATGACTAGGGGTTAACATTAATCTTTTGAATGTTGAAATCTTGAAGCTCAAGATCACTAGTGAGAATACTTAGTCGAAAGATGTAGAAAACTTTAACTGGAAGTTGAAGAACTTATTCATGATTTTGCCATATTTGTGAAGGGAGCTTCTAATCTTGAAATGCTTCACATATATCAAAGAAATATTCCTTAGACAAATTTGGTCTTGGATACTATAGTTAGACATATCATAAGAAATATGACAAAAGTTCTATAAGATCTAAATCTCATTCCGACATAAATAATAGTTTATGTTTACTTTAGATAGCATTTTTAGTGAACAAACTCTATGCGCAGTTCTTTATTTTATAGCATTTAAGAAGCGATATCTTTTAAGGAAGTACTTTGTATAACAGAAGTATACGTGCCCCATAAAAACACTATAAAAGGCAAGATATAAAGAAACAATATAAAAACTCTTTTTTTTTTGGCATATCACATCTTTCACAGATACATGCAATTAACCACAAAGAGCCCAAATAATTCTTGGTTCATATCTCTTTTATATGACAGAAAAATACAAAACTTAGTATTTGGTCAACCGCATGGATGCTTATAATACATGACAATAGAAAATTATAAATTCTTAGAATTTGGATTCAGAAAATAATTAAAGAAATGAACTTAATTATTGAAATTGGTTATGAATTGTTAAATCAGTTTACAAAAGATATTAATTACTTACCAAAAGCGATGAATACTTTTGGTAGTACAAAAAAATTAATTTCCAAATTCATGCTTTTATACAATCATTATAAGAGGAAATATAGCCTAACAAACTAAACAAAAAGAGTTAACTAACTAAAAAGTAAAATAATAATAGAATTAACTAACTATATTGTTTAACATCTAGACCTACAACTAGTGAATGGTAAACCACCACTAACCTCTATTAGAATGTGGTACTGGTTAAAAAAATAACAAATTATCTACTCAGAATAAATATAATTTATAATAGTGAGTTTGATGCGATATTTTTTTTTACAAAAGATTGCTTTATGGTCAAGTGCAAGAATGATAAGTGGATTAAATCAATTCTATTATAATGGGTTCAATGTTTTTTTATAAAATGAATCTAAAATTCGATTAGATATTTTAACCCAACATTTGGTTTATATTTTATGAAACTTCTATATCCTAAATATAAGCACTATTTCTCAAGCTTTCCTTTTATTTTTTTCTTTTCTATCACAATTTTGTATCTTATTTAGGTAGGAGAGAATAGAACAACACTTTTTATTGTTCAGTTGCTCTTCTTCAAAGGTTATGACTGGAAAAAATTTATATGGTAGGATATAAATAAATATATACTTTTCATCATAAAAAAAGGTGAAATAGTTGACGTAATTACAAGTTGTTCTATACACGACACTCACAAAATTTTAAAAAAGAGCATGCTTTTATGAAATAGAATGGTAGTTCCATGCAGAGTACATTAAAATTTATAAAAAAATTGATGAAGTAAGTGCTCGTGTTAATTGTACCGTTATACTGAAATGGAGAATGGAGCATGCCATGAAGGGAATCATTGGACAAACATGATCAATAATTTAAGAAATCAATATTAGAATATTAATATTTTTGTCACTAATCATGGATCATTCTTCTGAATAAATAAATCGTATTGGGAGAGACTTAGTTTGTCACTGTATTAATTTTTATGAGATCATATTTGCTGTTCACTAACTTGGACTGACATGATCAATAATTTAAAAAAGATGAGGTATTAACAATGTAAAAAAACAGTATACACTATGTACATATTAAATCTTTTAAAAAATTGATATTAAAATATTAATATTTTTGTGAATTGTCTTGGATCTTACTTTTGAATGAATAAATTGTATTGGATGGAGAGACTTAGTTTGTTACTGTGTTAATTGTTTTAAGAGATAACATTTGCTGTTTTACAAAAATACTTTTTATGCGACATTTATTCTATTTAGTTTTATTTATTAATCAAAAGGATTGTATCGGATGAGAATGAATTAATCCGGTTAGAGATTGTCTATCTCAAAATTAGTGTTTTTGATATTACTAAGGATATTCATTTACCTGATAAATATCGCTCTCAATAATCAAACTTTTGACATTTTGGTCATCCTAAAGATTTAATGTGAATTTACGATACTAGACCAACACATTGTTAATTCTTTTTGTTGATTATTTTTTTACTTATTTAAAGTAATTTATTATCTTTGATTTTTTTTACTATTACCAAAACATACGATGAAGGGAGTAACTCTTAATATATTTAGAAACAACTCAATTAAGGTAAATAAAAAGGGAAGTAACTCTTACCATATTTAGAAACAAGTCAATTAAGGTAAAAAAAGAGTATAGATTTCCTAAAAATTTAACATAATCCTTGTAATACTAAGTAGAGTAAGCTAGGGAGTAAATCTTTTGTTTCATAGTTTGTATCACTCCCATGTATCATGAACTTGTGATTGGTAAAAAAATATATATTTAAATTAGAATTTAATTATTAAGTATTTTTTTTTGAATAATACAAGTTCATGACAACACATTAAGTGATACGCATTATGAGATAGCATATGTGTACCCCAATTTATAATATGTGAGATTATAATCTAAGTAGATTATAATCTGTTTATGTTTGGGTACTTTAGCAGAAAACAATATAAACTAATACGTTTTGTTTAGGTAAGATGGAAGATTGTTTTTTTATAATAAATTAGAGAAAAGTGTATGAGATTATTTGTTTATGATTTGATTATTTTGGTTGTTTTTTATACTATCTTAGAAATATTAAAAGTATGTAATTTTTTTTAGTTCATATTAGAAGGACCTTTAAGATAAAACTTTAGGGGGTGTATCATTTCTTTAAAACAAAGGGGTGGTAATGAGATATTTTTAATAGAATTTTATATGAATATTTTTCTCTCTTTCATGTCACTTTTCAAAATCAAATTCAATTTTTTTTTAATTTATTGAATCATTTAATAATATTTAAATTGAACATTGATGCTTATTGTTTTATCATTATCATTATTTAATAATAGTTTTTTTAATGTATCACGTATGTTTTTTTAAAATACGTATAATAGTATTACTAGCTTTTAGGTAATGTCGTGTTATTCAACCCCATTTTTTCTCTTGTGAATTTTATATTACAAAATTAATACTTTAATTAATAAAAGTTATATAGGTTAAAACTTAATGTGTATATATATATATATATAAAATAGTTGATGTGATTGATAAAGATAAAATTTACTTGAGAGATAATAGAATTTAAGTTGAAAATATAAATTATTAAGGATATGATAGTTTATGAAATGTATCTAATATGTATTATATATTCTCATTAAGTAAAAATAAGGAATTTGCTCATACCAAACATTACATCAGCTTATAATGCATGTTTGCATAATCTTTTTAGGCATGCACCCTGCAGCAAAGGGATGGAACGTGCATCATCATAATATAGTGATTTAAATTACTATTACGGTTAATGTTATTGTTATTAATGTAACGATTATGGTGTGAATTTTTTATGATAAAAATATTTTTGAATTTAATGTTTTCTGATATAACTTAAATGTGTCTGGTATGGCTGCATCATTATAATTCGGTATAACGCTCTAGTTGTGGCATAATGACTTAAGTTTGTTACCAAAATCATAATATTACGTCCATAATCACATAATATATGCACAATTTAAAAAAAAAGTCATAATTAATTAAAATTTATTTTCGATTTTAAATGTATACAAATACATTATTATTTTCATCCCGTTTCTCAGATAAAAATATTTGCAATTATAATATAAATTTTATATATATTGTCACTGCATTGATATCTAAGGAAACTGCCATAAGTAATAGTTAAAGTTTAAGTGATAATTAAGAAGAAAAAAAATAATCATAATTACTATTTGCATAAAAACATGAATTTTGGGATGTTTTGTAAACTTTCATCTAAATATGCTAATAAACTTAATTTAAAGAAATTTAACTAACACCAACAATTAAAATACGAAATTTCATATATAATATTTTATTTATATTAAAATAGTATAATCCAAATATAATATAATTAAATATATCGGTACGTTAAATTTAATATACCTTTTAGATGATCTAAAATATAATCTATTAAGATAAATAAGTTTCTCAAAATATCTTACTCTAATATGTTTATGAAAAAATATAATCTAACATCATCTATTATTATAAGCAAGATAATGAAATCTAACCTCATCTATAATAAGGGAGGTAATGAAATTCTACCCTTATTCATGCTTATCCTTACATTGTTAACAGGGATCTTCCCACTATATCCTTACATTCTTAGGAAAAAACCCTTCCATGGTAGGTCACTTTCGAAACAAGAATATAAATAGTTATCCTTTAATTAAAAAATTGGTTTTGATTTAAGCATCTGACTTTTCTTTGTGAAACAAAGTGCAAGGTCGCTCTACTTTCCTCTCACGCATGATTCTCTACGTAAGCGAGGCAGGTGAAAATATTGTTTTAACATAAATAATGGATACATAGAAAATGTGAAGTTTTTATATTGATATTATAGTATTAATCATCATATTTAATTAATATTGACTATTAAATATTATTAATGAAATTAAATGATAGATGATATATTCACATCATAACTATTACACATTTTTAGTTGAAGTAGTACCAAAAGATAAGTTTGTATTGGAAATTATGAATATATTCATTTATATACATAAATTTTATAAACATGTCAAATTCAAATATAAATTTAATTTTTGTCCCACGTTAGAAAATCCCAAAATAAAAGTTGATTTACTTATTGGATCATTTAATTATATTGACAAGAAATTTTTTATAAACATGTCAAATTCAAATATAAATTTAATTTTTGTCCCACGTTAGAAAATCCCAAAATAAAAGTTGATTTACTTATTGGATCATTTAATTATATTGACAATAAATTTTTTATAATATTTAGATGTAGGTTGACTTGAGAACATATTTTATAATGAATTGTCATACAAGCAACCGTTAGAAATTATACTCACCACTGATAGAAGGAAATAAATTTTTCCTATAGGATCCTATCCTCTAAAATCCAATAAATAAATGAAAACCTACGGTCCATTTCATTTCTATTTGTAGAAACTTATGTTCAATAATGGAAAAACTAAATCTGAAATCTCCACTAATAATGCCTAAATCCTATCAAGGTACTTGTTTTTTAATTAAAAAACATGTCGAGTTTTTCTAGAATATTTTCCTGTAATTAAAAAAAGATAGGAAACTAATTTTTTTCTTTTCAAAAGTAGCTCTTGCAAACTAATTCTTATAGAAAAATTAAAAAAGGAAATGAACACAATTAATACCAAATGCTTTGTTTTGGAGGAGACAAGAAAATGATGAAATAGAATATAGGTAGAGAAAATGATAGGAAATATGTATAGTGATATAGTGGTTCAGTAATTAAATTGCATACCGACGAAATTAAATATATATATATATATATATAATATATTAATACTAATGTTGAAAAATCAATAAAAAAACTAATAATGTTTTATTTTTATTAAAAAAATAATTTTAAATAAAAATCGTCTGGTATGACCAGTACAGTTCAATTAAAAACTGGCTAGTATGATCGATTTTGACCAATTTTAACCGACATGATTACATGAATGATAATTATTATACCATACCAGTATAAGGACTGATTCACCAGTTGAACTGACCAACATGAATGAGTTTGTACAACACTAGCTAGAATTTTATAAATGTTTGATAGTAGAAAATAGAGAAAGAGCATAAAAGAAATAAAATCATTAATTTTTATAGAAAAAAAATTACCCCACTACATCACAAAGGAATATATATGTATACCAATATTTTAATATGTGCATTACATGAGATGTTAGTTATTTTATAATTTTTTATTTATGAATAATAGTGAAAACTAATAATAACTTTTTCTCTTAACATTAAGGTCGTGTATGTCTATCCTTTCAAAACCTCATTAATTGTAGACTTTATATTTAACCTTTGAGTTATCAATTAAGTTATAATGTTAATGTTTATTTTTTTCTTAGTACTTATTTGATAAAGTAATACATATGAGAAAATAATTTATATTAATTCAAATAAGAAAGCCATGAGTAGAAGATCTTCCCTATGCAATCCCCATAAAAGCATTTACAACTATTAAGAATGAATTATGAATCGCATCATTCAAACATTATAGTATTTGTATTTTTGAATTAGTTTTTTCCTTCTTACTAGGAAACTAGCTCACAATTGCATATATGAATAACTATTTTTTTTTAAATCACCTCAATTTTACATCTCTCTATACTTTCTGAGGGTTTACTTATTTATATCCCATCCATATTTTTTCTTCTCTTCTCTATTTTATCCAAATGGAAACGGAACCTTTAAATCTATTACAGGCTGTGGCGGATCTTGATCAAAATTTTAGGAGGGGCGATGATATTTAATTACAATTTATAATTAAAATTAATTGAATAACAAAAATATATACTGGGAGACCAAATATAAAATTTTAACTATTTCCCTTTAAAATATAAATTAATATGTTCTCTACAAGATAAAATAAGATGAATTACTTGATAATGCAATATATGACTAACGATATATGGTAAAAATCACAATAGATAAAATAAGACGAATTACTTAATAATGCAATATATGACTAACGACATATGATAAAAATTTTATCAAACTTGATTGGCTAATGACACCAAAAATAAAATGTTGACATTGAGACTTTAAACTAATCTTCATTGCTCACTGAAACTCGTTGGATAGAAATTTTGGACAAAAAATATATATATTATCAATATTAAATGACTTATAAGTATCCTTAGAATATATTTTAATACATACATAATATATTTCATCAAGTGTAAAATCATTATGAACTCAAATGAAGTTATATTGTTATAAACAACATTAACATCTAAATGTATAAGAGAACTTGATCAATTATATATAATTTTTAAAAGAACCACACAAGTTGCACTATATTTATTTATCAAGCTACAAATTAAATAAATATGTGAACTCCAAGTACGTCCATAAAGACGTTAGTCAGGTATAGGTAAAGGGAGTACATCTGCTCCAAAAAGTGTGTAATACTCTATGTGTCACATTTTACAATTTAAAAATTTAATATTTAAGTATTTTTTAGGCCAAATGATACATGAAGTGATATACTTCTTGAGACAACAAATATATTCCCTTAAGAAAAATAGTAAAACAAAAGTATTCAAAAAATAAAATAAAAAAATCCAGGGCAGCTGCTCCGCCCCTGATTACAGCACTATACTATTTTGTAAATAAGAATATGCTAGCTAGTTATAACTTCATGAAATTGGAAGAAAGCGAAATAATTCCATCTTTATCTTTGCGGGACGTTGCATATGAAAATGGAATAAGTTATGTTTGATGATATTATTATCTCAAATCAAGGCTGTTGAATAGAGGTAGCTTACAACCTAACCTATATTCAGAATTGTTAAGTCTAACCTATAATGTAGTCTAAGTGTTTTTAAAAACCTATTCAGCTAAATAAATCATGTGGTAGGACTTTAAAAAACATTTTAAATCGGACATCTCAACATTTTTAAATAAACATGTTACTATATTTATTGTTTTTATTATGATATATTATATTTTTAATTTTGAAGGTTCAGCCTTATTGGTTTACATGATTGCTTAGCCAATTAATTTATTGAGAAATATGTATGTTAACATATTAACAGATATTATTACAAGTAATTATTTCAAGAATCTTAAAAGTTTAAAACAACCAATAAGAGTTGCGGTCTAGTGGTTGCCCAAAAATAGAGCCTCATATATCATTCAAGGTCAAAGATTAAAGTGTGATGGCTAAGAATGAATTTGATGGAAGAGACAATCACAATATCACAAAAGAGATTAATCTCTTATTTAAAGGGCAAGATGGTTCCTCATAAGGACTAAAAAATAATCTTGAAACTATTTAACAATGATAAATTTTATCCATTAAGTTTTCTGTTAATTGTTTATTTACTAGGTGAAAAATATATTTTTTCCTTTGGAAGAAGTTGGTGAAAATATTTCTCAATCATGAAGTGTCATCATATGTGTTGGTATAACGTAAATGATTGTTGTGCATACAAGCAATTAAATAAAGTACATAAATATTAAGTGTCAAATTATTATACATTCAATAATAATTTTGTGGTACTGTAACTCTTTCTTAACCTAAATTGTTGGTTATATATTCATAAATGATTAAAATATGTTATTTTGTCAAATATCACAACAAAAAATCAGAGGAATAACCAGAAAAAACTATGTTTTTGGGCAAAAATCACTCAGGCTTAGCACAAGAATCACACCCAGCTACAATCAGACATAATCTGATACGTGCACCAAGCACAAATTCCACGCTCATTGGTAGTGGCAACATGCACTAAGCGCCATCCTGCACCCAATTAAATGAATTACGAAATCCAACAATTAGTTATTGTCTCGGATACGCTAAGCGACCCATCCACGCTGAGCGAAACAAATAGGTGCGCTTAACACATATAGGTGTGCCCAACGCAAGGAGGTGCGATGAAAGATCGAGCCTAGCTATGTAAAGCGATGTGCTCAACACAAGGCAATACGCTGATTTGGAAGACAATATTCAAACACCAATAAATGGGTTTAACTTGTGTTTGTAAAAAACACTTTGGGCCATGCACTTGTAGAACGACACGTTCATAGTTTTTAGGTGAGTTTAGCTCTATTAGAGGTATAGAAGCAATGTGTAAGTGAGGAGGAGCCAAATCATATTCATTAGAGTGGGAAACTCTCACCTAGGAGTTGTATTTTCTATTGCTTTTACTTATATTTAGTTTCTATGAACATGAGTAGTTAATCTTCTTCTTGTTGGGATTGAATGTAATACGAACTTGATTTATGTACATTGATTCGATTTTATACTAATTTGTTATGTTTTGATTCTTATAAGTTGTGTCTGCGCTTAATGCTTACTTTAATTTTGATTATCTTATTTTATTTTATGATATGTGAATGGAAAATATTGGAGAAATCCTTATTTTAAATTCTGATTTTATTCAAATCATCAACTTGATATAATTGCTAGACATAGATTTATATCAACTTGTCATTTCATGCATGTCATTATTTTGGTTGTTGGACATAGATCTACTCAATAACCAAATAGCTCTTGAGCTTGTTAACATAGACTACTACACATAAAGATATGCTTAATAATTCATATATCTTCATATTGTTAATTTAGTTGCTAGACATAAAGCTCTTTTGATGAGCTACTAGTATGACCAAGATAATAACATTAGTAAATTTGAGGCCTTGTATTTAACACAGTTTTACATGCATAGACTATTAGATATAGATGTATGAATTTGTGAGTCATAAATCTTCATCTTGTGTATAAAGTTACTAGTAGACATGGGGCTTTATTGGATAAGCTAATAAATTGACTAAGGCATTAGCTTTTAGTACATTTGAGATCACTTGCGTAAATCATCGATAAGCAAATTAATGTTATTGAATCATATGTGTATTGATAGTCATCTTAGTATAATTAAATAAATTGAAAATCTAATTTGAAAACAACTTAGAATAACAATTATCTTTTGAAAGACTAATATTGACCAAGTCCTTGTGATTGATAACCCTCTATATACTTGTTTTCGACACACGTTTGGTATTTTATAGACCAATTTCCCGGTTACCAATAGAATAGGAGAAAACAAGAGATTTTTTAATGGAGTTCGGCCAATTGTGTCTATATTCCTAGGAGTACTGGGCAACTACCAAGAGATTAAAGAATAAGGATTAGAAGCTCTAGCACACCCATAGGTCCAAGACCCATGAGGTGTTTCTAATTGGTGTTTATAGTTGGTAGACATTATAATAAGGAACTTGAGTCCAATATATAACATTGACTTCTCTCCTGCATTCTAATCTTAGGCAATGTGAGGCTTAATACAATAATATAATGGTAGTGACTTAGTGGAATGATGACTATTTGTCTCTAAGGTCATGAGTTTGAGTCGCATGAGGCTGCCTTTAGGGAGAATAAAATACTGCATGAGTATTTAAGCTTGTGGGTGACATCTTCAGTGTATTCATGGGCCCAGAGGGTCTCATGTCAGGGCTGGGGTGTTACAAATTGACTCTGATACCAATTGTTGGCGCAACAAAGGTGATTGTTGTGTAATGTTTACCACAAACAATCAAATAAAGTGCATAAAATAAATAAAAGATGATAAAATAAGAGATTTCTTAATGAGATTCAATCAATTATATCTACATCTCCTGAGGTACTAAGAATTACCAAGATATTATTAGAGAATAAAAACTACAAGTTCTAGCACACTCATAGACCTTAGGCCCATGAGGTGTTTCTAGTTGGTGTTTATAATTGTTGCATATTATTATAAGAGATCTGATTCTAATATATAAATTGGTTTATCTCTTCAATTATAAAACTTGATAATGTAAAACTTCATACAATAATATATTTGAAGCATTCGAGTGACATTGGAGCACTCTTCAACTTTGCAAATAGTAATTTAGTAGTTATAACTTTTTTAGTTAATTTATCACCACAGTTAGCTTTACAACAAGTTAATGCTATGGGAATGAAATGAAATAAGTTCTTTATTATCTTTGTGGTAGCTATGATATGAACTATTTTATGGAAAGGGAGTAAAATAATAATTTAGGCTATGATGATGTTTATGTTGTGTATCTTTCTTACCCGATCTCAAATGGGACTTCACATAAAATGATATCATTTTCTCATGGCAAGGCTGTTTGATTTGATGATTTGAATTACTGCCTAACCTACATTGTTATATATGTCTAGTTTATGATATGCTCAAACATTTAAAAAAAAAAACCTATTTTGCTAAATAGAACATATCATACATCATTAAAAATGTTTTAAGCCTGATAGGTTAATCTATTTAAATAAATATATATGAATGTACCTAATGTTTTTATTAATGATATATTATTATATTAATATTTTTTTTTGTATTTAAAGGTTTAGAATGATTAGTTTAAATAACTACTTAACCAATTGATTTCTCTCAGAGATATCTTTATATATTAACATATTAGAAAACATTTTTAAAACCAATGCATTTAAAATATGTTCTTAAGCAAAACAATAATTTTAAATGGCCAGCCTCAATATTGTGTTTGAGCTTCAAATCATGCTTTCCAAGTAAAGCCCTCTAAGAGGAAGTGACCTGACATCCAGTATTACAAGACAGAACTTGGCATGTCATAGAATTACTACATAACTTTGAGAACCAACATGTCTAAGACGAAGGTTATATATATAGAAAACTAGGAGGTACTTAATAAATTAGAAAATAATATATCCTTACAAAAATAATAATTTATTTATTAATGATTAGTTTATAAATAATATATGTTATTTTCTTATGATATAAGTAAATTTGTTAATGAATATATTACTCTAATAAATTAGAATAGCCAGCACTAAAATAATAATAAGACTGTGTCAAGTAGGGGTTGAGAAAGTTGCTTGGCCTGGTCACTTCAACGTCTCTATAACATTATTGGTATTTGGGACAACTAACTGTGGTAGAAAATTTTGAACCCCAAGGCATCCCTATCATCAACACACCATGAGGAACAGACAAATCACCCCTTATAAGAGCTAAATTGTGCAACCAATGTTGTAAATTGTTGTTATTTTTGTGGTTAAGTTATTGAGAGAGAGAAAATGCATATGTTGACATTTTTAAAGTTTCATTACAAGTGTCATCTATATATCTATAGTTTGTATTAAACTATAATATTAGTACTAATGAAAGGGGAATAATATAATGTTAGTATATAAATCTTTATATTGATAGTGTATAAATATTATTCTAAGTTATATTTATACACCATGCTATTATAAATAGAATATAATATTTATGTATTGATAATATAAATATTTATATATAATTAATATATTATCTATCATTCATTTATATTTTTTTTTGAAGAAACTATTGATAATTAAAGAGAAATAATAAATAATATAGTAATAGTGAATAAAACCCTCTACTACAAATATAGTTGTAAAAACAATTGAAGTCAACAATTTAATAGAGGGAGGTAAGTTTCATATAAGCCGTGTGAAGTTGTGGGGACTCACACTTCCTTCTAAAGATATATAAACGGAGAGGCATAGAGGTATTGTGAGACTCACTCATATCATCATATATCTCAGTACCACCATTCATGTTTTTCTCTTTCTTTCTTGAGATACTGAAATCTCATTCAATAACCCTTTAATCTTTTCTATCACTCTCAATAAAAAGGCTTTATTTTGACTTCACCACAAGCATGGCTAGTGGCAAGGGAATCTCACTGGAGGAGATCAAGAATGAAACTGTTGATCTGGTATATATGTTCTCTAACCAATCCCCTATTATATTTTTTTCTTATTTTCATTTTTTGGTCATGAAATTCTGTGTTTTGGTGTCAATAAGCATAATCTTAGAATAGATTGTTTTTTTTAAATTTCTATTCATGACATGAATCTTTGGTTTTTATTTGCTTCAAAGTTACCTGCAACCTCATGCTGCTTTCAAACAGAAAAAAAAACACTTCTTACACAATCACAATTTTATGTTTAAAAGTACATACCCTTTTCCTTAAAGGGTCTGGAAATAGAGGTGTAGTACATAATTTCTTTATTCTTCTTTTTCTATATAAAAAAACTTTCTCTATAAAGAACTTAATTGAAAATACATATAATCCAGCTTTCAAATCAAATTTTTTTCTTATAACTTATTTGTTCAATTGACTTTTTTCTCCTCTAGGATTGGTCTACATTAAAGAGGTTTAGAAACAAATAAAATTATTATCTACATATATAATTTAATTTTTTCCCTACCTAAACTTTTCATTGCCCAGAAAACTAAAAAATCAAAGTTACTCAAGGGCAGTTTTGGCTAAGGGTTATAAGACCATACCATAAACATGAGTACACCTTCTCTTTAGTGATGGATTAATACTCGAATTTCTAGTTTAAGAGGATTCTCAAAAAAATTCTTTATTTTCTCTGGGACCAAAAGGATAGGGATCATTTTCCGTAATAGTGTCTCATTTTCTGTCATACATTAATCACATATTATTGCATGAATGAAAAGAATGTTTAAAAACAAAAAAGTAACATTTTGGTTAACTTGAGATAAAAAATGAGACATCATTTAGAACATTTAATCTCCACTAGATCTTACTTGTAGAACTAAGCATGTGAGAGAGAAAGATAACACATATAGTTTAACACATCTCAAATTATTTTCCATTTTTCATGGTGGGTGTACATTTTTTTCTCAAATATCGGATATCTTTGTTAATGAAGATTTTAATAATAAAAGTGTAATTTTATTATAATCAAAAGGATAAATATGCTATTAAAAATTGTATTTCTCTTTATTTTTTGAAGTACCTCTTTATTAATAGAGATGGTAAGTAGTCCTTCATGTGTGTAGTGATTCTTTCTCTGTCTGCCTTGTTTGGTGGGTTAGAATTTGAAGTACTTTTCCGTGGTACTTTACCTTTTTACAATGTTTTCCTGTGAGTCTAAGCACATGTGGTTAACCGTTTTTATAGTAACTCTCACGTTCAACGGTCCTGACATTAGGAGGAGGGAGGGTCCACAGCTTTTTTGGAATTTGGAATTATTAAGGGTAGTTATTATAATTTTCACTCAAGCTGTTTTAAAAAAATTCAACTTGTGAAGACTTGTTTATGAGTCGCATTAAATATGTAATATAATATTTATGTAGGGGTAGTATAAAAATTTATATATAATTAATTCATTATTTATTGTTATTTTTTTAAGAATTAATAATGACCGAAGATGAATGATGAATAATGAATTGACAATGTATAAAAAATTTATATTGTTAGTGTATATATCTTTCTTTCTTAAATTATTATGGAGGAAAAATGTAAGGCTTTAAATTCATTTCATAAGTATTAAATGAAATTTTTTGTATTCAATATATTGAAATTTTTAATTCTTACCTGGTTCTTGTTTTAATTGTTAATTTACTATTTTTTTGCACTTTTGTCTTATATTATTATATATAAATTATTCAAACTACTTTTAAAGGTAAAATTAATATTGATAATTTAAAAAAAAACATTATTATTAGAGATATTTTAGTCAAAAACACATCATTTTACATTATAGTTAACACTATCAATAATTACCTTATTTTATTTTTGTATGACCTGATGCAATTATAATGGGCCAAATGAAATATTTTTCTATGCAATTTTTCAAACTTTCATCCATTAATGGCATTAGTTTAAGGATCATGTTAACCAATGATATATGGAAACTAAATAAGATTTCAAAAGTCAAATCTTAGTCTTAGAATATGAAGGTTTCAAATATATAATCCTTAATTTATTAAATACATCAATTGTTTATGAAAGACAACTCTTATCATAGAAATATTAAATGCGAGTCTCCCAATTCAATCCTTAAAATGTACTCTCTTCTCCATCCCTAAAAAAGTTTAATAAATAAAAAATACATAATTTTTCAAAAAGGAAAAGTTCTATAGCTAAACCTAAAACCTCAAAAACATTTATTTTGTTTTATCCTTGCAAAGTATCCTCTCACCTTTAATAGGAGTTATTAATTTCGTTTATGGTATTACCATTATCATTTCTCACAATTATCTCTCAGAGATTTTTTCCGTGGACAAAAATCCTTAGTCATTAATATTTTACATGGAATCGCAGCTTTATCCTCTACTACTAGGTGAATGCTTTATTGATCATTACTGAACAAATTTTTAACTAAATGCTATTCCTCTGTCTTGCAAAGGACATTTAACATCATTTAATAATTAAAATAAAGTAATAATATTTATGCATTACCAGTTTAAAGATTTATATATAATCATTATATCATTTATTTAAAGTAATTTTAAAAAAAATTAATAATAATTAAATATAAATGATAGATAGTACAATATTGATATTATATAAGTTGATATATTTTTTTCTTATTAAATAAGTTAAAAATTGTATTATTGATAGAAGTGAACAAATGGGTCCCAAGTCCTAAGTTGTCTCAGGAGTAAAAGCTGTTAAGAGGGGAAACCACAAGAACAAAAAGTTATCCTTTCTGACCCTAAACATTTTTCTGGGTCTAAATCTATTGTCTCAAATCATGTTTTACACTAATAACAATAAAATTAAAACAAATAAAATAATAAATATTTAATTTTTTCTCATATTTTTATTTATGTGGAATATGATTTGGGAAGAATTCCTTATTTATTTTTGTTAGTCTCACCTCTCAACAGTGAAGCTGTACTAGTCAACCATTTCTGATTGGCCCTCTAGCTGGCTCCACATCAATTTTCATTTATAATCATTATTACATTTGTTGGCTGCCCACTCACTTTATCTAGTCAAAATCTTTTTCATATATATATATATAAATTTGTTTTAAAATATAAAACATTTTCTTATATATGATGTAATGTTTCTTTTGAAGTGAACTAAGGAAAATTATAGCAACTAGGTTCAACATATTTGGATATTAGTTTAAAAGTATATTACAAGGTAATACCTTTGGCGATATTTCATTTCAATCATATTCATCCTCAATCTCCATTTGCATCTCTTATTATTATATTATGTTAGTATTTTTGTATACTTCTGTTTAGTGAGGACTTGTAGCTATGTGGAGGAATCATAATATAAGAAAATGGATAGGAGAAAAATAAAACTTGGAAATGGCATTCTATGTTATGCACTACAATAATCACATACAAAAAATGAAAAGGAAGAAACAATTGCATTCACAATAAGTTTTGCATGCAAAAGAAAGTAGATTGTTAATAAAAAGTGACTCGATTTGTTTTTTGCTAACATCACTTGTGTATAGGAACGAGTTCCAATTGAGGAAGTTTTCGCGCAACTAAAATGTACCAAGGAAGGTTTGTCCTCAGAGGAAGGAGCCAGCAGGCTAGAAATATTTGGACCAAACAAGCTAGAAGAGAAGAAGGTTCATTATTTATGATATAATAGTGTCTAATATATTTCTAAGATACAATGACTAAATAAAATTGTTAATTAATAAGGAATTTGATGATATAGGAAAGCAAATTTCTCAAGTTTCTTGGGTTCATGTGGAATCCGTTATCATGGGTCATGGAATCTGCAGCTATAATGGCAATTGCTCTTGCCAATGGTGGGGGAAAGCCTCCGGATTGGCAAGATTTTGTGGGTATTGTTTGCTTGTTGGTGATCAACTCTACTATTAGTTTCATTGAAGAAAATAATGCTGGAAATGCTGCTGCTGCTCTTATGGCTGGTCTTGCTCCTAAAGCAAAGGTAATAAGTTAAAGTTTGTATCATTTTTATGTCTTGCATCAAGTAATTTTGGTGATCAACTCTACTATCAGTTTCATTTCATTGAATTCGCCTAATAGGCACGACGCCTATGCAAGATTTATTTATCCTAATGCCAAATGTATGTGTGATTAATGAGGCCTATAGAGAGTCTAGGGATGAAATTATGCAAACATTGAGAGGTCTTTCTTCTCATTTGTATGAAAATGAGACTAAATGGTTAATTAATTTTGAAGGCATTGTTTATTTACAAGGATATATGTTATAGACATGTTTTAGCATTAATAGGGTATAAAGTTTAAGGTTGTTTTCATGACTCAAAATTCTTACTCCTTTGCAGGTTCTTAGAGATGGTAAATGGTGTGAGGAAGAAGCTGCGGTTCTAGTCCCTGGAGATATCATAAGCATCAAATTAGGTGACATTGTACCCGCTGATGCTCGTCTCCTAGAGGGTGATCCGTTAAAGATTGACCAATCTGCTCTAACTGGAGAGTCACTTCCCGTGACAAAGAATCCTGGGGATGAAGTTTTCTCGGGCTCGACTTGTAAACAAGGTGAAATTGAAGCTGTTGTCATTGCAACTGGTGTCCACACATTTTTTGGGAAGGCAGCTCACCTGGTTGATAGTACAAACCAAGTTGGACATTTTCAGAAAGTTCTTACTGCAATTGGAAACTTTTGCATCTGTTCCATTGCAGTTGGTATGTTGGCTGAGATCATAGTCATGTACCCGATTCAACATCGCGAGTATAGACATGGAATTGACAACCTATTAGTCCTCTTGATTGGAGGAATTCCAATTGCTATGCCCACTGTGTTATCAGTGACAATGGCCATTGGTTCTCATAGGCTCTCTCAACAAGGCGCCATCACAAAGCGAATGACTGCAATCGAAGAAATGGCTGGTATGGATGTTCTTTGCAGTGACAAGACAGGAACACTCACCCTTAACAAACTCAGTGTTGACAAGAACCTGATTGAGGTCTTCACAAAGGGTGTAGACAAAGATCATGTCATCCTTCTAGCTGCTAGGGCTTCCCGAACCGAAAACCAAGATGCCATAGATGCTGCTATTGTTGGAATGCTAGCTGATCCTAAAGAGGTATGTTCAACATCTCTTCACTTAATCATTGTCTATCATTGAATTTATTTTTGTTATTAAACATATCTATCTATGCCTTTCACAGGCAAGGGCTGGTATAAGAGAGGTGCATTTCTTGCCATTCAATCCTGTTGATAAGAGAACAGCCTTAACTTACATTGATGCTGATGGAATTTGGCATCGGGCGAGCAAAGGTGCTCCTGAGCAGGTAACCTTGTAAAGTTTGTTCATCGTTTGTGAGATTTCTGGCTATTGTCTTGATGTTAATATACTTGTTTTTTGTGAATAGATCATGATCCTGTGTGGTCTCAAGGAGGATGCTAAGAAGAAGGTTCACGCAATTATCGACAAGTTCGCAGAGAGAGGGCTTCGTTCTCTTGCTGTATCTAGACAGGTTTTTATAGCTAGATTTCATAGTTTAAAGTTTGTGTTGAAAATTTAAATTTCCCATCACAAACATAACCCCTCATGATTTGTCTCCTCTACAACTACAGGAAGTTCCTGAGAAAGCAAAAGAAAGTGCTGGTGGTCCATGGCAATTTGTTGGTTTGTTGTCACTGTTTGATCCTCCAAGGCATGATAGTGCTGAAACCATTAGTAAAGCTCTTAATCTTGGTGTCAATGTTAAGATGATTACCGGTAACTAATCAATCACATTCCTGTTTATCTAAACAAGGCCTATATTTCCTCTCAAATCAAACATCCTCAAGTTAATATCTTGATCTCTATTATACTATCTAGGTGATCAACTCGCCATAGCTAAGGAGACTGGCCGAAGACTTGGTATGGGAACGAATATGTATCCGTCTTCTTCCTTGCTTGGTCAACACAAAGATGAGAGTATTGCCTCACTTCCTGTAGAAGAGCTTATTGAGAAGGCAGATGGATTTGCTGGAGTTTTTCCAGGTTCGTAGTTCGTATATGCTCGCTACATTTGTTCGCGAGTTATGTTGTTTGAAAAGACATACTTTCTAATACTATCATATTTTTATCCTATAGAGCACAAATATGAAATTGTAAAGAAGTTGCAAGAGAGGAAGCACATTTGTGGCATGACTGGCGATGGTGTAAACGATGCTCCTGCTTTGAAGAAGGCTGATATTGGAATTGCTGTTGCTGATGCCACTGATGCTGCAAGAAGTGCTTCTGACATTGTCTTGACAGAACCGGGATTGAGTGTTATTATTAGTGCAGTCTTAACTAGCAGAGCTATTTTCCAAAGAATGAAGAACTACACGGTTAGAGGCTTTCCACTTCCTTTGATAAACATGTAATCTTTCACTTTCTATGTTGTAAATTAACAAGTAAAACTATGTTCTTTGTATTTCAGATCTATGCAGTATCTATCACTATTCGTATAGTGGTAAGTAGAAACTAGAAAGTGTTATTGTAATTTGTGAATATATAATTACATTCATTATGACTCAGAATGAAAATTAATCAGTTTGGTTTTTCTACTTCTTAATGCAGTTTGGTTTCATGTTTATTGCGTTGATCTGGAAATTTGACTTCTCTCCTTTCATGGTTTTGATCATTGCCATTTTGAATGATGGTAAAATTTAAGAATATAATTCCCTGAAATATACTTGAATTTTATCTATGCCTATGTTGAATGACAATGTTGATCTCATGCAATAATTATCATACTACTAGGAACAATTATGACAATTTCAAAGGACAGGGTTAAGCCATCTCCATTGCCTGATAGCTGGAAACTGAAAGAAATATTTGTTACTGGGGTCATGCTTGGAGGTTACATGGCTCTAATGACTGTTATATTCTTCTGGGCAATGAAGGAAACAACTTTCTTCCCTGTAAGAACAATATTAATCTTGCATATATTCACCATGCAAAAGTGTTTTGTGAGCAACCATTTTCAAAAACTTCCGGACAACTTTAGTTTTCATAACACATGCCTTATGAAAGTAAAGTTGTTCGAAAAGTTGTCTGGATTTGTTGTTCAGATAACGTTACTCATTCCTTGCGTTATCATCCTATTTCTAATGTTTTTGTTTATGCTCAAATGTCTAACTCTAACATCCTTGATTATCATTGCAGAGAAAATTTGGTGTTAGACCTATACATGAAAATGACAATGAAATGACTGCTGCTCTGTATCTACAAGTTAGTATAGTTAGTCAGGCTCTTATATTCGTAACCCGTTCTCGTAGCTGGTCCTTCGTCGAACGCCCTGGAATGCTGTTAATGGGAGCTTTCGTACTTGCTCAACTTGTAAGAAACTAAGAATCATGTTCCACTTTATCTACTAGAGTTGTAACCATGCAACTAAAATATCATAACATTAGGATTTTACTTGTGTATTCTTTTTGTTATGAGAACACCTATAAGAGAAGGTTGGAGTGATGTTTTGAGCTTATTGTCTTTGCAGGTTGCTACATTAATAGCAGTATATGCTAACTGGAGCTTTGCAAAGATCAAAGGAGTAGGTTGGGGTTGGGCAGGAGTTATCTGGCTCTACAGTCTTGTCTTCTATTTTCCACTCGACTTGATAAAGTTCGGAATCCGCTACATCCTGAGTGGAAAAGCTTGGTTAAATATGCTAGAAAACAAGGTAATTTTATAGTTTAACCTTTAGTTATTCAAGAACACTTTATTCAGACAATTTCTCGCAATACCTGATATTTTCATGGACAAAGTTCACATTTTTCGCACAGACTACCAAACGCCGCAAAAAGTTGTTTGTGTCAATTGTTCAAATCACATTTTGATTTTCTTATGAATATATTTTACCTGTTGTTTCCAAATGCATCACAGACTGCCTTCACCACCAAGAAAGACTATGGTAAAGAAGAGAGAGAAGCTCAATGGGCTCTTGCTCAAAGAACCCTGCATGGTCTTCAACCACCAGAAACTTCTAGTATTTTCAATGAAAAGAGCAATTACAGAGAACTTTCTGAGATTGCTGAACAGGCCAAAAGACGTGCTGAAGTTGCAAGGTAAGCGACCACATCATAATAGTTAACTATATGAATAATCATTAGTTAGACATTGCTTATCATATGCACTTCATTTGATATTAAACATGTATAAGGTTGTTGGTCCATGTTAAGAATGCATCAATCTATATGTATATTATATTCATTGGTTCATGTCAATTGTTCAATGGAGTGCCTAACATATTATGTTCTATGCATTACGTATAGAAAAATTCATTGTTTGTTATATTTAGACAAAGTCTTCCAATAGAACTAACACATGAAAAACTCTCTCTTTTTCAACCTGCCCTCACATTACAGGCTTCGCGAGCTTCACACACTTAAGGGACACGTTGAATCCGTGGTAAAGCTGAAAGGTTTGGACATCGATACAATCCAGCAGCACTACACTGTGTGATAAACAACATTCGAACGTTGTAGATAACGAAAAGTGGCCGAAATTCAATGACATTCTTGTAATAAAAAGAGACAAGGAGAGGCCTAACTACTTAAAGGCATTATGCATTCTTGTTAGGGAGAGTAAGGGTGTGATATCTCTCCCAGTCAGTTTTTATCTTTTCATGTATTTTCAGTTCAGGCACAAAGAATGTCTTGGCATAGTAGTGTTAGTTTCAGTTTATGCCCTTTCCCTTGTTTTAAACATGCTTTTGTGTGTGGCCTTCCTCATCATGTGTTCTTTATGTTTATTGTGTGCCACTTTTAAAATGGCAGTGAGTTAATAATGAACTTGATGTTGGAATTTTGGTGTTGGAAGAATAAGAGTTATTGGAAGCTTTTATGGATCATAAACTTCTATTTATTTTCTTATATTGTTGGATTGCCCTTCTGGAAACACTACCATTGGAAAAGATCATACTCCAGGGAATGAAATAAGGAACTGCATATTTGTACATGCTTATAAATATATCTATTAGTATAAGGAATTAGATAATGTTATTTTTAAGAGGAAATTGTGATAACTTTGAGTTGTTTAGATGAGTTTTTGGAGATAAAGCAATTCATATTGGTGAAGGCAATGAATGAATACCTTCTTTTCTTTTATTATTTGATGATGATGAATACACAAGACTCCTCTTTATATATGGAGAGTAAAGAGAATAATTAATTAACTAATATAACAAACTCTTAACTACCCAAAACCCATTAATAATGCACATGTCAAAATGTAAAGCATAATGACAAAAACATGTGCAAAATAACTCTGCTGCATAATATCCCTAAACTATCCTTGGCCAAGTTGGTTAAACAAAACTGGTGCATGAGACTTGATCACAGCCAAGGAATGATGCAAGACTTCTGGTGCACTTGGTCCACAAATCTGGTGCACCTGGTGTAGGAAATCTGATGCATTTGGTGCAGGAAATCTGATGCATCTGGTGCATGAAATCTGACGCATCTGATGCATGAAATCTGGCGTAGGTGGTGCAGGAAATCTGATGCATCTGGTGCATGAAATCTGGTGCATCTGGTGCACAGAATTGGTGCATCTGGTGCATAAGGCTGACCCAGCATGTTGTCTAAAATATATTTCCCTGGAACAACATAAGGCTATAGTTTAGATAATATGTTCAATACCCCCCCCTCAAGTTGGAGAATATATATTAATGATTCCCAGCTTGGGTAAGAGATTATAAAAAGGAGTAGGTTCAAGAGGTTTAGTAAGAATATCCGCTGTTTGATCTGCTGAGGGTACAGGAAGGAGATGATAGAGCTTTTTCTGCAAATACTCCCTTGCAACATGGCAATCAATCTCAATGTGCTTTGTTCTTTCATGGAAGACCGCATTAGCTGCTATGTACCTGGCAGAATCATTATCACAATATAACATGGCAGGTTCCTTGTAAGGAACCTTGAAATCTCTCAAGAGATAAGTTAGCCATTGTACCTCACATGAGGCAGAAGCTAAAGCACGATATTCTACCTCAGAGGAGGATCGAGAAACAGTGTTCTGTTTCTTTGCTTTCTAGGAAATAAGAGAGTTGCCAAGAAACATACAATAACCTGAAATAGACCTTCTAGTATCAAGGCATGAAGCCCAATCCGAATCACTAAACCCCTTAATTTGAATGATGGAGTCAGTAGGATAAAATAAGCCCTGACCAGGGCTATGTTTGATGTACCTAAGGACTCTAGTTAGAGCTTGATGATGTTTGGTTGTAGGATTGCTCATGAATTGGCTAAGTTGTTGAGTGGCAAAGGTCAAGTCAGGTCTTGTATTGGTTAAGTATAACAATCTTCCAACCAACTGTCTATACAGAACAGGGTTATGGTAAGGAATACTATCATCTTGGTGTAAGTGGGCATTCTTAACCATTGGGGTGAGGAGAGGTTTAGAGTGTAGGAAACCAGTGTCAGATAGTAAGTCAAGAGCATATTTTTGTTGACAAAGAGTAATGCCTTGGTGAGACCTAGCCACTTCAAGCCCAAGGAAGTATTTCAAATTTCCTAAGTCCTTGATTTTAAAAACAGAGTCAAGGTGTTGCTTAACAGAATCAATCTCAGAGTGATCATTTCCAGCTAGGATGAGATCATCAACATAGATGAGTAGAGCTGTGAATTTGCAGTGGTTACTTTTGGTAAATAGAGAGTGGTCATGTGTGGATTGCTTGTAGCCCAAGAAACTTAGGGAATTTGATAGTTTGGCAAACCATTGCCTACTAGCTTGTTTTAAACCATATAGGGATTTATTCAGCTTGCAAACCATGTTTGGAATGGGAGAGGTAACACCTGGAGGTAGGGACATATAAACTTCCTCATGAAGATCACCATGAAGGAAAGCATTATTCACATCGAGTTGTTGCATAGTCCATCCTAGCTTAGAAGCAAGGGCCAATAGCAATCTAACAGTGGTGAGCTTTACAACAGGGGCAAATGTCTCATAATAATCTAGGTCCTCTGTTTGGTTATAGCCTTTAGCAACAAGTCTGGCCTTATGTCTCTCTATTGTACCATCACTGTTGTATTTTAGTTTGTATACCCATTTGGACCCTATGGCAGTTTTGTGAGGTGGTAAGGGAACAAGATCCCAAGTTTTGTTGAGTTCAAGAGCCTTAAGTTCATTGTTCATTGCTTGAATCCAGGAGCAAGGATGATCCTGAGGTGTGTTCTAGTTAAGGTCAGGTTGGGTTTGTGAGGCAGGGTGAACATGATTTAGATCAAGGAAGGGAAAAGGTTCAGTGTTATGTATGTGATCAGAGTTGGAGGGTATAGTCCTGCTCTGGTATGGGAATATATGTTCATGAAAAATCACATTTCTAGAGACAAAAATTTCTCTAGTTTTTAAGTCAAACAATACAAACCCTTTTGTCCCTGATTTATATCCTAAGAACAAAGATTTCCTGGCCCTGGGATCAAGTTTGGTCCTATGGCTTGTAAGGGTAGAGGCAAAAGCCAAGCTGCCAAAAACTCTAAGGTCATTGAGGCAAGGTATGTTACCAACCAACATTTCAAATGGGGTTTTCTGTTTGAGAACAGGGGTAGGCAATCTATTGGCAAGAAATACTGCATGTTTAGCAGCATAACCCCAAAATTCTATAGGAAGATGGGCCTGGAACATGAGGCACCTAGTGATGTTTAGGATGTGTCTATGCTTTCTTTCAACAACAGCATTTTGTGGAGGTGTCTCATTACAAGATGTTTGATGTATGATACCAAGGGTTTGATAGAGCTTAGGCATTAGGAATTCTTGCCCGTTATCAGTCCTAATAGTTTTAATTTTCTTGTCATATTGCACATTAGCTAAGGTAATGAAGTTCTCAATAAAAGTCCTAGCTTCAGATTTACTAGCCATAAGGTATATCCAAGTGAATCTTGTGAAGTCATCTACTATGGTTAAAAAATATCTTTTGCCATGTATGGTAGGAGTCCCAAGGG
>NW_017720955.1:0-1699 GCF_001865875.1 Lupinus angustifolius | reverse complement strand
CCTTGTTTATCACTTCTTGTGAGGATGTAGAGGTTGTTATGAACTTTAGCATGACCAATCATCCTCAAGGAAGTCATATCCTGAATAAGACAAGAACACTTGTCAAAAGTGAGCTTGCATTGATTTGATTCAGTGAGTTTTTGTATAGAAATTATGTTATATTTGAAATCAGGAATGTACAAGACATTGTAAAGGGTCAATTCTTGTGTGAGCTTAATGGTTCCCTTTTGTCTTGCAATGATGCTCATGTTATTAGGCAACTTAATGATAATAGGTCTAATGGCAGTGTAAAGAGTAAAATGAGCAAGAGAATTAGTAACATGATCAGATGCACCACTATCAAGAATCCATGTTTGATTATTAGGGTGTGTACCTGATAGGATATGTCCTTCTGCATCTGAATCATGACTCATTTGATTTATAGTATGCTCATGACTAATGCTGAGTTGAAGAGAGTCTTCCCTTTGTTCCTGTGTTTCTACTTTGCCTTTTTCAGAGGGATCATCTTCATTGGTTATTATGCTATTGATTGTTCCATCCTTGTTCTGCGTTCTTGATCTGAATTTGAAGTTGGGAGGGAATCCATGCTTGAAGTAGCATGTCTCTGTAGTGTGCCCTTCCTTATTGCAGAAGGTACAAACCTTATTGTTGTTGCCAGTTTGTGTGAAATCTTTTCTAGTTGTGCTGATATTATCAAATTTTCTAGGGGGATTTCTGTTACTGTATCCTCTTCCACTCGTTCTGTTGCCTTGAGGCCTCCAAGATGTGTTAGAGTTGAAGTTGTTGACAGTGGATTTTGGGTTTTCTCCACATATATTTCCTTCTTGTTGAAGGATCATTGAGAAAACCTTGTTAATTGAGGGCAACGGGTCCATGAGCAAGATTTGTGCTCTTACTGAATGGTATTGATCCCCCAACCCCTTGAGAAAACATATCACATACTCTGCATCCCTGTGCCTTCTGATTGTTTTGAGAGTAATGCTAGAGCATATGCACTGAGTAGTACACACACAGCTAGGTATAGGCCTTAGTGAGTCCAATTCATCCCATAAAGTCTTTATGTCTGTGTGAAAAGTGGATACACTCCTATCTCCTTGTTTCATAGAGTGTATTTCTTGCAAAATGTCGGATGTTCTGAAGTGATCACCTTTTGAGAAGCGTTCCTTTAGGTCATCCCATAGTTCTTGTGCTGAATCCATGTATGTAGTGCTTTGAGCAATTTGTTGTGTGATGGATCTTGTGATCCAAGAAAACACCATAGTGTTACATCTTTCCCAAGCATCAAAGTTGGGGTCTGATTCTTGTGGCATGGTTATGACTCCATTAACGAATTTGAATTTGTTTTTGGATTTGAGTGCCTTGCTCATGGTTCTTCTCCATGAGTGGTAATTCCCTCCATCTAAGGAAGGAGTCACCAAGGTCATTCCTGGATTCTCACCTGGATGGAGGTAGTAGGGGTTGGTTGGATTTTGTAGGAGGTCTGCTGTAGGAGCCTCTTGATGTGTTGTGTTTGATTGAGCTTCCATTCTTCTTGAATGTTTAGAAGTCGTGAATGAGTGAAATTTGTTTGGAAGGTAGGGATATTGAATTATGCAGCAGAGCTCTCATATAGAGAGCTCTGATACCATAAAGCAATTCATATTGGTGAAGGCAATGAATGAATATGAATGAATACCTTCTTTTCTTTTATTATTTGATG
>NW_017720954.1:0-33082 GCF_001865875.1 Lupinus angustifolius | reverse complement strand
AGAATAATTAATTAACTAATATAACAAACTCTTAACTACCCAAAACCCATTAATAATGCACATGTCAAAATGTAAAGCATAATGACAAAAACATGTGCAAAATAACTCTGCTGCATAATATCCCTAAACTATCCTTGGCCAAGTTGGTTAAACAAAACTGGTGCATGAGACTTGATCACAACCAAGGAATGACGCAAGACTTCTGGTGCACTTGGTCCACAAATCTGGTGCACCTGGTGTAGGAAATCTGATGCATCTGGTGCAGGAAATCTGATGCATCTGGTGCATGAAATATGGCGCATCTGATGCATGAAATATGGCGCATGTGGTGCAGGAAATCTGATGCATCTGGTGCATGAAATCTGGTGCATCTGGTGCACAGAATTGGTGCATCTAGTGCATAAGGCTGACCTAGCATGTTGTCTAAAATATATTTCCCTGGAACAACATAAGGCTATAGTTTAGATAATATGTTCAATAGGAGATGTGGGTAGAGATAAAAGATAAAATGTAAGAGATACATGAATAGTTTAATTTATTGCAACAGAAATGATACAATTAAAGCAGAATGAATAAGACTATCGACAAAACTAGGCAGCTTGTGTTTGCTCGTTGTAGTTTCCCATGTATCACGTCCCAAATGCTCCTTATAACATACTGAATTGTCATAGAGAAAATTTTGTATGATAAAATCAAGTGACATATAGATACCTATATAAACTGTGACTCATATAACTGTGAATTTAAGATTGGTTCACACTATTGAATATACAAAACAAACATAAGCCTAAATCTAGACCAAACACACTTGAGTATCGAGCCACACCAAAGGCAAACAACCAGACCAAGACCAACAAGATCATTCAGACCAACAAGAAATTCAAGCCCCTCATCAACACACCAGCCCAAGCATGACCAAAGACAAACTCAGTCCATAAGCCAATGCATGACCAAGGAGGATGAAGTCCATCAAGCCCAAGCAGCTTCATATCAGTATCAGTTTCTTATTACTACAACAAATTTTGCATTTTGTAGAGGTTTTTTATGTGGAGATTATTGAAACCTCCACAAATAAATCAAGCAAGGCGAACCAGACAATTAACTAAAATATATAATGGAGGTTTTTATTTAATATCAATTTGAAAAACTACATATCCATTAATATTACTTTCCCATAACAAAATCTAAATCTATTCGCACTAGCAACAAAACCCTCTCCAACATAACCTAAAACTACACTGTGTGAACAATTGGTTCTCTCTCCTCTCTCTTCTTTTCCATTCTTAAGTTTCCCATTTTTCTACACTGTGTGAAGTTGTGATTTGTCTTTTGGAAGGATTTGTGGCTTCGTTTTTTTTACATTTTTCTTTTCAATTTTCTTCTCTCTTCTATTCTCTTATATTCTTTTGTTTCATTAATAAATTCTCCGATGAACAAAGAAAATTGCAATACATGATGTGTTTAGAGTGAACTAGGTGTGGAAAATCAGTGGTTCAATTTGGCTTGTTAGTAGTGATTGTTAGTTTAGGCTTGGGTCAATGGCACTTTCATGTTCAATCAACTCATTTATTGAGTTAGTTGTTGTTGGGATAGCTTTCCTTGTTTCTTCCTTTAACATGGTTTATCGGGATGTATTTCTCACTTTTTTTATCCATAATTTTGAATTGCTTTTGAGATTGCTGAGTAGGCTTACACAAATATTTTACATTATCTTAGCAAATTTTGTAAACCAATAAATCAAGGACTTTATTATTTAATACTTTGATGCTTCATTATTCACTGGTTTAGTCCTCTAGTGTATACCATGTTTGTCAAAAAAATTGTCCATTATTTATGCCTAGAGAATTATCATATGTATGTTTTAGAGTTGAGTATCTGTGAGTTGTAGAATATAACTAATGTTCTTAATGAAGTTGAACAATAGAAATTGCTTCCTATATTTGTCTTCCAATCTTAGATTGTGAGCATGAGTAAAAACATCCACTAATCGCATAAAAAACTTTTATTAAATACAAAATCTGTTGTAGTGTAGAGGGCAAGTTAACTAGTTTTGTAGTTTGTTATTTTCGCATGTGCTTTTTAATCCAACTGGTAAGTTGAGTGTCTGTTAGATTAGTTAGGATTCTTTACTTTCTTGCACTTGTATATAAGTAAGGCATTTAAGTTTCTGTCTAAATACTATAGAAATGCATTGTTAACACTCGTACAGAATTTGAAACAAGAAGAACAAATAGAGAAATTTGAAAGATACCTCTAAGATTAGGAGATCATAGATTCCAATTTTATTTAATTATGAGAGAATAATTACAATGAGAGAGAGAGAATGATCACAGAATGAATTCCCAACTGATTTCCCAGAAATCAGTTACACCTTTCACTAATTTCCCAAAAAGTAAGTCTTACAACTCCTAACTTTCTATTTATACTTTTCCTAACTAACTACCTTTTGGAAAGGTAGTTATTTTCTGTTGTTGCCTTGCTGGTGCCAAACATAAACTTTGTAAAGTGCCACCTTGTCCTCAAGGGAAAAGTGAGGAAAAGTTTCTTTGAGTTGAGCAGCCTTTTCCCAAGAATTGTCACAAGTAGGTAGTTTGTCCCACTACACTAAGACTTCCAAGTTAACCCAAACACCGTCTCTGCATTGCAAGATAGAAGCTGGAGAAACCTGTAATTCATATTCTTCAAGGAGCATATGAGGAAGTGGCTGAGATTGTAGCACTGGTTTTAGTGATCTTTTCAACAATGACACATGGAATATAGTGTGAAATCCTGACATGATTAGGAAGTTCCAATGTATAAGCCACTAAACTAATTTTTTCTAGAATCTGATAAGGGTCATATAATTTTGATGCCAACTTAGCCACTAGTCTGCTAGCTAAGGATTTCAATTTGTAAGGCTGAAGTTTCAAAAGCACCCAATCCACCACTTCAAATTCAACATTTCTTCTATGCTTATCAGCTTGAGCCTTCATCAAATCTTGATCTTTCAAAAAATTCTACGTTAATTCCTACAACACTAAATCCTTGGATTGTAACAGTTGGTTCACTTCCTCTACTTTAGAGGTAAAAGTACACCCCTTGATCAAAGTTGATGGATCTCTTCCATATAATGCTTTGAATGGAGTCATGTCAACAGACCCATTATAAGTAGTATTAAACCAAAACTCTCCCCAGGAAACCCACTCTACCCACTGCTTTGGTTTCGGCCCAACAAAGAACCTAAGATAGGTTTCTAAACTTTTGTTCACTACCTTTGTTTGACTATCTGTCTAAGGATGATAAATAATGCAACATTTCAATCTAGTGCTAGCCGACTTGAACAATTGCTAAGTAGGAATTGGCAAGGGCTACAAAAGCCCACTAGGGGCCAAAGTGGAGTCCAAGATGAGAAGTAGACTCACAAATTAGGTCATGTATTACCTTTTGCCATTTATGTTCCTATTGAACCTCTTGAAACCAATCCTCTACGTCTTCCAGATTGATTACAAAGACAACATCATACATAGCCTTCCTAGAGAGTGCATCTACAATTGTATTCTCTTTTCCAGGCTTGAATTATATTTCAAAGTCCAGTCCAATGAGCTTTAATGCCCACTTAAATTGCTCCTCACTGAAAAACCTTTGGTCTATGAGGAACTTTAGGCTTCTTTGGTCAGTTCTAAGAATAAAATGCATTCCCATCAAGTAACGTTTCCATTTCTATGCAGCTTGTACAACTACCATGAGTTCGCTCTCATATACTAACCTTAACTGTGCTCTAGGTGAGAGTCCTTTACTCCAAAAAGCTAAAGGTCTACCCTCCTACATCAATACTGCTCCCAAACCCTTGCTAGAAGCATCTGTCTCAATCACAAAGGTCTTAGAGAAGTTAGGGACTGCCAATAAAGGTAAGTTGACCATGGCAGATTTCAAAGTCTTGAAAGCTGTTGTTGCTTCCTCTCCCCACACAAAGTTGTCTTTTTTGAGCAACTCAGTCAAGGGTTTGGCTATCCTACCATACCTATGTATAAATCTCCTATAGTACCTAGTGAATCCTACAAAACCCCTTAAACTCTTCAGATCTTTAGGGATTGGCCAAGAACTCATGGTAGGTACCTTGGATTGGTCTGCTGCAACTCTTGAGCCAGAGATGATGCGACCTAAGTATTACAAACTAGGTCTAGCAAAACTACACTTCTTTTTGTTGACCTTCAAGGAGTTTGATCTCAACACTTCCAACACTTGTCTTAAGTTCCCCTTATGTGCAATGTCATATCTATTGTAGACCAAGATGTCATCAAATAAATCCAATACAAATTGTCTCAAAAAAGCCTCAACACTTCATTCATAAGAGCCTGAAAAGTAGAAGGGGCATTAGTCAAACCAAAGGGCATGACAACAAACTCATAATGCTCCTCATGTGTCCTAAAAGATGTGTTTCAATGTCATTCTCCTTCATTCTTATTTGATGATAACCAGACTTCAAGTGTAGCTTAGTGAACACAGTTGCCCCTCAAATCTCATATATGAGTTCTTCTATTATGAGAATGAGAAATTTGTTGGGTATAATGACCTTGTTCAAGGCTCTATAATCTACACAAAACCTCCAACCACCATATTTTTCTTGACCAATATAATTGGACTAGAATAAGGACTGATGCTATGCCTTATCATCTCTGACTCTAGCATTTCTCCCACTAACCTTTCTATCTTTGTTTTCTGATAGTGAGGGTACTTGTATGGCCTCAAATTAGGAATGGTAGCCCCCTTTATTAAGTGAATTGCATGGTCTTGTCTCCTGATGGGAGGTAGTTCCTTAGGATCATCAAACAACTCCTCAAGTTCAACCAACAAACTGAGAACAAAGCCTCAAGGTGTAGTGTGAACAATCTCCTCTACATGGAAAGGTTCACAATGTATCATCAATTCTTCTCCCTCTATTTTTAAAACTTGCATTAGTGCCCCATAAGGAAGTTCTGTCTTTGCCAAGGCTAGATTTCCAGAGATCTTGATCAAATGATTTCCCTTCTTCACAGTGAGTTCTGACATGCCAAAATCAGCCCGAACCTCCCCCAATCCTGCCATCCAATCCAACCCTAGTACCATGTCAACTCCTTTGAGAGTATATAAATAGAAATCCTTTACCTCATCTAGCTGCTGCAACTGAAATTTTAATTGGTCACACTTCCTTTACATTTCATCTTATGACCATCTCCTACTTCCACCCAATAAGGAGGGGTATCCAACACCTTCAATTGCAAACTTTCCACTATTTCAGTAGCAATGAAATTGTGGGAAACTCCACAGTATATCAATATAATTATTGCATTCCCAACTACCCAACCTTCCACCTTACAAGATCTGGTAGTAGTGAAACCAATCATGGAACACAAGGATAAATGTAAGGACTTAAATGATTGCAGGTATTCCTTCCATTCTTCACTCCCCTCCTCCTCCTCTTTTTCTAAGAGTATCATTCTAAAGTGCTTGTTTTTACATATGTGTTCCCTATTGTAGAATTCATCACACCTAAAACACAATCATTTCTCTTTTTTCTCTCTTATTTCAGCACTAGTTAAATGTTTGAACTTTTCTTCTCTATTCTTTACACTCTCCACTTGGTCTAGAATTACTAATGGAATTACTGCTACTAGAATTTTCTCATCTCCTATCATTATTAGGTCTAGATTCCACTGTAATAGTCTTAGTATATGGGCTACTTTTGGACAATACCTTGCTTTTAGTAGTGTAACTTGGATTAGCCTTTTTAATTAGCAACATATTCTTTTGCCCGATTAACAACACATTTTGTATAATTTCTGACAAAGAATGCAATTCATATAGTTTTACCTCTACTTGAAGCTCCTTCTTTAGACCATTCATAAAGATTCCCCTAACAAAGTCTTGGTCTATGGTCCTCAATACTCCTATATATTTCTCAAAGTCTTCCACATACTCCTCTACTACACCTGTCTATTTAAGAGACAAAATTTGTTCAAACAGATTCTGAACCATGGAAGGTTGAAACCTATGCACCCCAACAATGTTAAATCATTCCCAATTCGGGTTTAGATTATATTTTTCCCACCAATGAAACCAACTCAATGTTTTCCCTTCCAACGCCATGATTGTAGCTTGCTTTTTCTCTTCTTCTGTCACCTCTTTCAACAAGAAGTGTTGTTCTAATCTATGTGTCCAGCCAAACACATCTTTTCCCGCGAAGATTGGGATTTATAATTTGCACCATTTTTCTCTTTGATTCATTTTCTCACTTCGTTCTCCACATCTTCCCAACTGATTTCTCAGAAATCAGTTACACCCTTCACTAATTTCCCAAAAAGTAAGTCTAACAACTCCTAACTTTCTATTTAACTTTTCCTAACATACTACCTTTTAGAAAGGTAGTTATTTTCTGTTGTTGCCTTGCTCACACCTAAAATAAACCTTTATAATAGAAGGTTTACTCCTCATCTTTATTCTATCAATTCAATTCAATAAGCAATAAAGGAGTCATGTTGTATTTTTCTACTTTTTGCAATATAGTATCGGAGTTTTCTCTTTGAAGGTTCTGGTTTACCTTTGCTTCGCATCTTTCCACTCATTCACTCATCTCCTTCCTTCCTTTTTCTGCCAATTCAAACCTTCTATTCCCTAAAAATGGTAGAGAGCATTGAGCAAGAAATGGACCAACAAACTACTCAAAACAACAACTATGATATACAAAGTCTCTACTACCTACACCCTGGAAAAAGTCCATGGGCAATTCTAGTTTCTCCCCTACTGGATGGCACGAATTACCAATCCTGGAGCAGATCAATGAGAAGAACCTTGTTTTCTAAAAAAAAATCAAGTTCCTAGATGGTTCAATACCAACACCATGCAGGCCAGACTCTAACTTTGACATATGGGAACATTGTAATACCATGGTGATCTCTTGGATCACTAGGAGATTGACACCTCAAATATCCCAAATCATAGTGTATATTGATGATACAGTGAAATTATGGCAATACATGAGAAAGTTTCTCTAAGGGTGATTACTTTAGAGTCTCAAACTTGCTCCAAGAACTCCATTCAATCAAGCAAGGGGACAAAAACATTTTGCTACTACACTAATTTGAAGACCCTATAGGATGAGCTTGAATCCATAAGACCACTCTCTGTATGTGTTTGTGAGATTAGGTGTAGATGTGAATTGGCTAGCAAGAATAGAGAATATCGTGAAACAAAATATGTGGTTTGCTTCCTGAAGGGGTGAATGAGGAATTTAATGCTACAAAGTCTCAGATTCTGATGATGAGACCTTTTCCTACCATGAATAAAGCTTTCTTATTGCTTATACAACAAGAGGGACAATTGTTTGGTGAAAATCCACAAAACTCCAAGATCTTTTTCAACCCAGCAAGCAACAAACAACAAACAAATCAAGATGATCAAAGACAAAATTGGAAATCAAGAATCAACAATACAAGAGGATGAGTCACACAAGGCATGAACAAGGGAAACACAAGAAGTTTTAATCCTAGCATAACAAATGCTATCAAAATCTGCACATATTGTGGCAAGGAAAGACATACAACAGAAATATGCTACTTTAAACATGGTTTCCCCCTGAATTACCAACAAGGGAACCCAAGATAGACCATTCTATCCATCAACAATGCTACTACTATTGACAATAAAGAACCTATAGAGCCACAAATGACAGAAGGTAGTGCATCAGAATTCAACGTTGGTGCAAGGGAGTGTGCACAACTATCATTACTTCTATATAACATTGGACCTGCTATGGATAATCACAACATTAATGAATTAAGCATGCACCCATCGCCAATGGCTTAATCTTAGAGCATTTCTAATAGTAAGGATACCACTATTAACCCTTCTTTTTGGATACTTGACATAGGGGCCACAAATCATGTGTGCCATAACTTAAGTAAGTTTAACATTTACCACTCCATTAAGCCCATCATCATAAATATGCCAAATGGTTCTACTACATTGGCAAAGCTCTCTGGTTCTGTTAGCCTTTCAGACTCTTTGATATTGCACAACGTACTATATATACCTGACTTTAAGTTCAACTTAATTTCCATTAATAAATTGGCTAGTTTTATGCATTGTGCTCTAACCTTTGATGGGTTGAAATGTTCAATCCATGATATGAATACCTGGAGGATGATTGGATATGCTGAAGTTAGAAATGACCTTTATGTTTTTAGGAGAAATTTTAACCATGATGCAAATTTAGAATACAATGTAAATGCACTACATGTTAACTCTGAATTTGACTTATGGCATTACAAAATGGGACATCCATCACCTAATGTTTTGAGTTCTATATGCAAGCAATATTCTTTTGTTCATTTTAATCATGCAATTGTCTGTGATTGTTGTCATCTTGGAAAACAAGCTAGGCTAGCTTTTCAAAATAGCATGCATAACAGCCTTAATCCCTTTGACCTAGTCCACATGGGGACCTTTGACCATCCCATCCATTTATGGACATAAGTACTTCATCACCATCATAGAGAGAAAAAGCTGAAGTTAGAGAGCTGGTTCAAGAGTTTGTCACAATGGTTCAAACTCAGTTTGATAAAAGAGTGAAAGTGATCAGGACAGATAATGGCTCTGAATTCAATATGCCACAAGTCTTCAAGGATTTTGGCATGTTACATGAAACCTCTTGTGTAAAAACTCCACAACAAAATTATGTTGTAGAGAAAAAGCATAGGCACCTCCTCAATGTAACTAGGATATTACTTTTCCAATCACACCTACCTAGAACATTTTGGTCCTACATTGTCCAGCATGCTACTTATCTTATAAATAGGTTACATACCCCTATGGTGCAAGAAAGGACACCTTGTCAATGCCTTCACCAAAAAGACCATACCTACTTGAGACTAGGGTGTTTGGATGCCAGTGCTATGTCTCTACACTTGTTAACCATAGAACCAAGCTTGACCCTTGTTCTAGGAAATGCATATTCCTTGGTCATAGGATTGGTACCAAAGGATGCTTGTTGTTTGATTTAAACAGTAGAGAAATATTTCTATCTAGGAATGTGGCTTTCTATGAAAATTTGTTCCCTTACAAAACCAATGGCTCCAATGACCCTGTCATCAATGAAAATGTAGAAAATGACTTAACATTCCTTGAGATACCTCAACCAACCATTGCCACCCCTACTACTGACTTACCTGATAATCTTGAAAATAGGCAAGATGAGACATAAATTAACAATACATCCTTGAACATCTCCACTACCAACCAAAACATACCCTCTCTCCATATTCAAGACCAAAGGAAGTTAGGGCACATTAGACATCACCCTAACTATTTGAAAGATTTATATTGCAACATGGTGAACAAAAAGGGCACCACACCTTACCACTAGACCCAACACCCCTTTTCAGTTGTTCTTTCATACCAATCTCTATCTATTGATCACCTTAGCTAGTTAATCTCTATCACCACTACTATAGATCCTAAACACTACAACCAAGCTATTAACTCAAGGCATTGGCTTGAAGCAATGCATAATGAAATCCATGCACTTGAGTTAAACAAAAGTTGGAATGTTGTTGACTTACCTCCCAACAAACAACCTATTGGCTGAAAATGGGTTTATAAGATTAAACATAATTCAAATGGATATATAGAGAGATATAAGGCTAGGTTAATGGCAAAAGGCTTTAATCAAACAGAAGGGATATACTTCTTTGGCACTTTTGCTCCTGTTGTGAAACTCACAACAATGAGACTTTACTTGCTATAACTTCCTCTCAAAATTTGTTCATCCATCAACTTGATGTGAATAATGTTATCCTCCATGGAGACCTCATAGAAGAGGTCTATATGAGCATACCCCAAGGAGTGATAAGCACCAAACCTAACAAGGTTAGCAAACTACACAAATCCCTCTATGGCCTCAAGCAATCTGGAAGGCAGTGGTTCATTAAACTCACCAACTCCCTAACATCCTTAGGGTATACCCAATCACACCATGATCATTTCTTGTTCTCCAAGAAACAAGGACCACACTTCACAACATTAGTCATATATGTTGATGACTTGGTCTTAGCTGGTAATGACAACATTGAGATACAACATGTCAAACATCATTTAGACAACCAATTTAAGATTAAGGACTTAGGCACTCTAAAATACTTCTTGGGCATATAGGTGGATAGAACTAAGAATAATATAACTATTTCACAAAGGAGATATGCCTTAGATATCCTCTATGACACAAGCTTCCTAGCTTCAAAGCCTGCACCTACTCCTATTATCAAAACTACCAAGCTGCACAATGATGACAACTTACCTTATGACAACCCTGCCTCCTACAAAATATTAGTAGGCAGGTTATTGTATCCTACTAATACTAGAACATATATAAGCTTTGTTGTATAACAATTGAGCCAATTTATGGTTCAACCAACTGTTATTCATTTAAAGCCTTAACCAGGGTTCTCAGATATGTCAAAGCCAATCCAGGACAAGGGGCTCCTCTATCCTATCTCATCTAGTTTACAACTCAAAGCTTTTGGTGACTCAGACTAGGTAGCTTGCATAGATTCAAAGAAATCAATCAGTGGATGTTGTGTTTTCCTAGGAGATTCCTTGGTGTCTTGGAAGTCAAAGAAGCAGAACACAGTGGCAAGATCCTCTTATGAAGCAGAATATAGAGCACTTGCATCATCTTCATGTGAAATCCAGGCTGACATAGCTCCTCTACAACTTCAAAGTCCCCTTCATCCAACCAGCTTTACTATATTGTGACAATGACTCTGATAGGTACATTGTAGCTAACTCAATCTTCTATGAGAGGACCAAGCATATAGATATTGAGTGCCATGTTGTAAGGGAACGTCTTCAAGCCAAGCTCTTCCATGTTCATCCAATCTCCACCTCTGAGCAAACTGTTGACATACTAACAAAGCCTCTTGATCCCTCTCATTTTCATTACCTACTTGCCAAGCTTAGAGTATTTAAGTTCTCCGGGGGGTATTAAATATACAACACAAACTTAAGCCTAAATCTAGACCAAAACAGTTGACTATTGAGCCAATGCAGCTAGCCACACCAAAGGCAAACAACCACACCAAGGTCAACAAGATCATCTCGACCGAGAAGAAATTCAAGTCCCTCATCAACACACCAGCCCGAGCATGACCAAGGAGGATGAAGTCCATCAAGCCCAAACAACCTTATATCAGTATTCGTTTCTTAGAGTGAAAGTTAACTAGTTTTGCAATTTGTTATTTTCCTTTTTAACATGTGCTTTTTAATCCAATTGGTAAGTTGAGTGTTTGTTAGATTAGTTAGGATTCTTTAATTTCTTGCAATTGTATATAAGTAAGACATTTAAGGTTCTGTCTATATACTATAGAAATGCATTAATTCAATTCAATAATCAAGAAAGGAGTCATGAGGTATTTTTCTACTTTTTGCAATACTCACTCTCTTATTTTTTTTTTGTATAACCAATGATATTTCATCAAATATGGCTAAAGAACTAATCTCTTTCGTAATGTGTGACTGCATATCTCAACAAATATTGCTTACAAGAATTGACCCCTTAATATTTTGATATATCTAGTATCCAATGGAACCTTACCCAACTAGACAAATATATTGGTGGTAATTTACATTAAAAATTAACATACATTAAATAACCATTAACATAGGGATACACCTGAACACCATAGAAAACTAATAAAACTATAACTATATTCAATGAGCATATATCCAAGAACCCATTGCTTCAGTTCATCAAAACCAAGTAATCCTTGCAAAAATCAAGAAATTCACAACATATTTTGTTAGCCTAAGTCCAAGTGATTAAAAAATATAAATATTTTTATCATAGTATCTCCTTAGACTTTTGTTATTTTATGCTAATAGGATACGATCATAATTGGATGTCCGGTTGAGTAACAGAAGTCAGGAACCTTGGTCGGAATGTTATCTCGACCCACTAGGGGAGGTACCTGAAATGGTTCTCCAACGATCAAGTCAGTATGTGGTTTTAGAGAGAGAATGAGAGTAAATAAGAGAAAAGTGAGAGTATGGAGTAATAAATGCAAACAATAAATGAAGGAATGAGAGATTAATTGGTACTTCTTGTGTGGGAATCTCCTATTTATAGAGTTTGGAATGGTTGATATGGAGTGTGGCCATTGGCTAATATTCAGTAGGTATAGTAGGCGTATGGAAGGTGCATGTCGGGTTGTCCTTAACCACTCTACAGGTCTGCTACTGTCGATCTGTCGGGGGTAGGTAGAACTTGCAAGCGGTGTGGCAGGTGGAATGTCAACGTCGCATTAATGGTGAGTCAGAGGTGCATTAATGGTGAGTCAGAGGTGCATTAATGGTGAGTCATAGGTGCATTAATGACACTTGTAGTAAGATCGGCCCGTCCTTGGTGGGGAATGAGGGATGTTTAATACAATTGTGCACTTGGTAGGGACCCAGAATAGCCCAGATTTAACCGGGATGGAACAATTGTCCCTAGTCTATTAGGGTGACCGAAAGTGGGGTGGGCTCGTAGAATCAGACTGTTCTGGTTAAATATGCTCCTAATTTAGGTTGACAATATGAGTAGCCTCTAGGTGCAGGGGTAGGTCATTATGGCTATCTGTCCTCGGTCAACATGTGGATGATTGGCAACATTTCGTCTGATAGCCTCGAGTGTCCAATCGATGCGTTGATTCATTTCATATCCCCTACTTTGGTTCTCAGACCACCTTTGGATTGCGCTCGAGTGATTTTGAACTAGTGGATGTGTCTTTGGATTGGGCTTTGGGGAAGACCTATGGTGTGAACCTCTTGGGTAAAAGGCTCTTGAAACGATCTATCTTGGTTGGTGTATGGCCTAGGCTCACGATTGAGTTAAGCCTTTGAGATATGCAGCGGAAATAATCTTGTGTTTGGATAAAAGAAGATGGAAAATATATGAGGTGAGGCACCACAAACAATTCAGTGGCGCCATAAACAATTCAGTTGTTTGATAAGCCAAGTGATGCTCGCCACAAGAACTTGGTTCTTGATAAGAACTTTTAATCTTGGTTCAGCCAAGAAGGTTTGGAGAATACTCTCACAAGGATATAATCTTCTTTGATTCACAAAGGAATACAATTTAGTTTGACTCAAAGTTGTTTATTCCTCAACATAGAACATTACATATATAGGCAAGCCATCAAGGCTCCCTCGGTTTGGATACTAAGAGTGCATGCCTTGCACGTCCACATTGGATCCTAAATGAGCAATGAATCTACTCCTAATCTAGACTAAATTCGAGTAGGAAAAGACTTGGCACGTGTGCCTTATTACAATTGAAAACAAACTTAATGACTAGGCCAATTGACTTTCAATGCCACGGTTGGATGAGCATGGGATTCCCTTCCATCTTAAGTGCACGGCTCCATCATTAAGTGAAATGGTTAAGAGACTTGAAGAATCCTTAATGATCACGGGCAAGCCTTGATGAGCTTCATAGGATTCTTCTAATTTTGGCACATGGAAAATGTTGGATTTATGCCTTGTTAATGCTCCTCGGTTCCAGTTGATGTTGGCATAGGATTCCTTTGCCAAGGAATGAATTTCCCACAGCTAAGTGTTGCTGAAGAGCACACTAAATAACATATGATTCCGTTGGGATAAGTTGGTAGGCTACCAACGACTAAGTTATGTGCATAAAGCACCTTTAATGCACCATTAAGGTCTCAAACGACCATATGCAATTTCCACACGAGCAACTTTGATCCAACGGCCTTAGAATTGACTTAGGATGCTTCAGAATGAATTATGCTCAGGTGGTTTTAGCTCCAACGGTCCAGACATAGCCTTTAAGCTCCATAAATGCCCCTTTAAGCCTCTCCACGGTCACCTTGAAGATTCCCTCGAGAAAATGCCTTCCAACGACCATATTAGACTTTATTTACCTACCAAATAATATTATACAAAATTAGAATAAGTTTGGTTCACGAAAATATTAAGTTGGTCCAAGCATTAAAGTGTCGGTTACACTTTTAGGCTTGTCTTAACTACTCATGAGTCAAATTTTATTCTGGTCAATTTTTATGGGCAGATTTATTATAAACATGCTTAAATTAATTAAACTAAGTGTTGGAAAAAAGTTAGCCCACACATTTATTATAAAAATCAAAATGACTCAATACTTATTAAATTGGCTAGGCTTGACTCGGTCAGGCTACGCCCAGTGCCTGATGCAGCATGCTAGGCGCATGCGCCTTGGTCAGATTTCCTGGCCAGGCCAGTTTGGCCCAGTGCCTGGTGCATCACTGGGTGCACCAAAGTCCACAACCCGGTCAGGAATTGAGCCTGATGCGTCTGGCTCCATGCCAGGGCCATTTTTGGCACCTTGCCCAGACCCATGGCCTGAGTCCTGTGCATGGCCTGGTCCATCCTTGGCTCGGTCAGAGCCATGGACCAAGATGCTGGTGAGCATATTTACACCCCCTTGGGCTATTTTTAGCTCACCATCATGGATCAAGATTATGAGTTGTCCAAGGGCATTTTGAGCCCTCTTTGCCCGAGCCTTAGTCATAGGACCACTTATGCCTTCAAGACCACCAATATCAAGATTAGGCTCTTTGAGGATCATATCAACCTGGGTCCAAACCCTTTCCTATAAATATGGGGGTCTTCCCCTTCAATGTTCTTCATTACCTCGCTTCTTCGTAAAATTCTCTTATCGAGTTTGCATTATTTCATGAATCTGGACAAGCGAATTTTTTTCTTCTCCATAACCTTCACTTTTAATTCTCGGTAATTTAACTTCTCTTCTCTTTACTTATTTTCTTATTATGACTGGATAGGGGAGGAAGAAAAGGGTCGAGAATGAGGTTGTTATGGTGGACCGTGCAATTTTTTGCAAAAAGTTGGGTCTAGTCATGGATGATATGTCCAACTCGGAATTGGACACTTCTTTTTGTGACAGGTCGCTTATGGGGTGGAACTTCATCGACCGTGCTGACTAGTTCGTCGTTCCGGAGGAGATGGTGTGTCCTGAACATAACTACTGGTGGGTGGACCATGAAGTCTTGGATATTCCTTTGTTCTATGTCCCAAACAAATGCCCAAATGTAGACGTGCTAACCCGTCCGGCGAATGATGTCCAATGGTACGACCCAACTGACCAGGAATGAATCTGCCAAGATATCTTTTTGGATAACAAGAACTGGTGAAGATTCTATATGTACGAATACGTATGCTGATGGATCGGGGTGAGGATCCCTTTCGACAAATGGTACATCGAGGTGTTGCGACATCTCCAAGTGGCCTCTTCTCTACTCCATCCTAATTTCTAGGGCTTCATCTAGGCATCCAAGATATTATATAAGGTCATGGAGTGGCCATGAACCCTTCTCCTCTTATTCTAGATGTTCTAGGTGGGTCACAACAACAACAAGGATGATAACAATGCAGGCCGGTGGGGGTGGACATCGCTTCAGTCTAAAATTGGTTGTGCCCTCTTCCACCCGTTTGAAGGTTCTATGAAGAACTGGAAGAAGGGCTTCTTCCGGGTGGAAGCTTGAGGTAGCCAACATACCTAGGCATATGGCCCTAATGGTCTACCCCGTTTTCCCTATTCCTGGAACGGGGGCATTCATCAGAAGTCTGCCAAATCCTTCAGCTTCTCACACGATCAACTGGATGCTGGAGAGCGACATGTGGCAGATGAAATGTTGTCCTGGATAGAAGATGGCCGATTCATTGAGTGCTATAAGTTGGTCTAGGGCGACCAGACATTTAAGGCTGCGGTTGGTGAGTATCTAGTTATAGGCGCCCTATTCTCCTTTTGTGATGTCATTATACCATTTGACTTATATTTGTTTGTTCTTATTTCAGCAGCTTCTATGGATGATCAATCAGACTGGTCAAGCCTATTTAGGAGAGCCGCCTTGAAGAGGAAGGGTGTTGAGATCACGAAGAAGGCAAGGTTCGACTCACATGCTCGCTCTGACCCTCCCTAAAGGGAAGATGGTCTATCTGGTGAAGCCGTGGATATTCTTCCTATTCACTCTGAACCTCCGGTCGCCTTAGTCCCTACTCCTACAGCAACTCGCCCGATTGATTTAATTTGGAAGGATGTCGTGTCTGCTGATAGCCCCATTGCCCATTCAGAGGAGCCACCAAGGGGAAAGGACCCTTGTACAGGGAAAGGGAAGACTCCCACCAAATTGTCCTACCTTTACAAGATCCCAAGGGCGATCGAGACTTGGCTGCTCAACCCGGGGGTTGTTGAGACCATGAAATACATGCATTTGGCGGAGTTGTTGACGAATGTCTAGGAAGCTGAAGTTTTGACTGCTTATGTGGCTAAGTACTTTGAGGGTGACGGGGTATTAGCCACCCGAGTCGGGAGGAGGCCCTGGCTAAACTTCAAGAGTAGCATTCAGCCAAGCTGCATGAGCTTGAGAAGAAACATGTTGAAGCCCTGAAAAGTCGAGATGAGTATAATCTTGTAGCTGGCGAGTAGCTATATACGATGTCGCTCTAACTCAAGGATGCTCGGGAAGCGGCCTTGCAGACCCAAGAGAGCATGGGGGTTGCCCAGAGGGTGTTGGGTGCATTGGGTTACCGCCTGGGGCGATCCGAGGAGGAGAAGCGTTAAAATGGGGCCAAGTTGAAGCTATTGGAGGAGCGGGAAGATTCAGCCAGGGTTTCTATCACCCGACTGACCGATGAGCTTGCCTAACAGAAGGCGTCCTATCTGAACCTGGAGGACAAAGTTGTCGTAGTGGCTAACACGGGTTGGGATAATGCCTTTGCCTAGGTCCGCTTAGTTTTCCTAGAGGCTGACTAGTCTTGGACAAGGATAAATGTTGGGTTACTCCTAAAGGTGAGCTCATCGCCGACGGGGAAGATGTCCTAGTGAAGCTTCCCGTTCAGCTAGCAGTGGTGGGGGTCTTAGTTTTACTTTGTAAGTTTTGTCTTTGATGTAATTGGTCGGATTATATATGACCCCTTTATGAATAAAAAAGTCTATTACCTTTCTAATTTTTATTTTGTATTGCTCATATTTTATAATTCTCCTTTTCGTAATGAAAAAATTGTTTTCTTATTTGTTTGTATTCATTGAGCGGAGGTAGTGGAACCAAATAACAATAAGTGGGTTATTTTCCTAGCATAGTAGACCGAGTAACGCCTATGTAGCTAACACCCAAATTTCCACAAATGAATCAAACCAATGCTGAATAATTCTCTAGTGATGATTGTTCGGACTTCCACAAATGAACCGAACGAACATATCGAATAACTTGTAACTGATGACTATCCAGATTTATACAAATGAACCGAATAATCAGACTGGATAACTCGTAAGTGATGACTTTCTGGATTTCCACAAATGAATCGAATAATCACATTGAATTATTCGTAAGTGATGGCTGCCGAGATTTCTATGAATGAATCAAACAATCAGTCTAAACAATTAATAAGTGGTGACTACCCAGATTGTTGTTAATGAATTTAGATAAGTTGAAGTGGCACTTGCACGACTATATTTAAATGAGAGGGGCCAAATAAGTCGTAAATAATTGATGTCCTGGTTAGTGTACAGGATGTGAGATCAAGGTATACATCGTCTTCATATTCGGACCGCCATAACAATTCAAGAGAACTTGGTCCTCACTTGGGTTTTAAGTTTGGGCCACCGTCAAATGGGGGATGTACCTACGCCTTTGAGGAATGTGTGATGGGAGACCAAGGGGACTTGGTCCTCACTTGAGTTTTAAGTTCAGGTTGCCGTCAAAGGGGGACATGCCTATGCCTTTGAGGGGTGAATGATTGGAGACCAGGGGGACTTGGTCCTCGCTTAGGTTTTAAGTTCAGATCGCCTCAAAGGGGAAGGAGCCCACGTATTTGAGGGGTGAATGATTGGAGACCAAGGGGACTTAGTCCTCACTTGGGTTTTAAGTGCAGGCTACTGTCAAAGGGAGATGGGCCCACACCTTTGAGGGGTGAATGATTGGAGACCAAGGGGACCTAGTCCTCACTTGGGTTCTAAGTTCAGGCAGTCGTGAAAGAAGGACGAGCCCACGCCTTTGAGGGGTGAATAATTGGAGACCAAGGGGACTTGGTCCTCGCTTGGGTTTTAAGTTCAAGCTGCCGTCAAATGGGGACGAGCCACACCTTTTAGGGGTGAATGATTAGAGACTAAGGGAACTTGGTCCTGCTTGTGTTTTCTAAGTTATTGTTTGTCACTCCTAGGGTCTTCCAAGAAAACATTTGAATAATTCATCATTAACATATAAGTTTTACTAGGTTACATGGGTTGTTCGTTCATCAAAGGGACCGACGTACATAATTTCAACATATTTTTAAGCAAAACAATGTCACAAGTTCATTGTGTTTCAAGTGCGGGGAATCTCCTTTCCTACAAAGTCTTCCAACTTGTAGGCCCATTTACCAACATTGTATGTTACTCGATAAGGCCCTTCTCAATTTGTGGCTAGCTTCCCTTTGGCTCGGCTGACGTCTGTTGTTCGAAGGACCAAACTGTCGGTCTCAAAGTCTCTAGGGACCACAGTAGTGTTGTACTTATTGGTGGTTTGTCTCTTGATGGCGATTTCTCTGATCCGGGTCCAATCCGTTTTTTATTCTACTAGTCTAGATTGTGCCTTAAGATAGTTGAGGTGGCGGCTTCATCAAATTGTAACGTCCGCCATATGGGCTCACCGATTTCTACCGGGATCATAGCCTCAGCCCCATAAGTGAGGTTGAATGGTGACTCCTTGGGATCATAGCCTCAGCCCTAAAGGATGCGATGTAGCTGTTCGGGCCAGGTTCCTTTTTCCTCCTCCAACATCTTCTTTATTCCTCTTAGGATGACCTTATTGGCCACCTCTACTTGCCTATTGGTTTGAGGATGCTTGACTGAAGTAAAATGTTGCTTGATGCACAAACCTAACAACAACTTTCCAAACTTTCAATCTGAAAATTGTTTTCCATTATCTGTGATAATCGCGGCCGGTATCCCAAACTGAGTGATAATGTTTCTCCAAGTAAATTTTCGGATGTTGGCTGAAGTGATGGTGGATAAGGCTTCAGCTTCAATTCATTTAGTGAAATAGTTCATCGCCACTATCAGGAACATGAGTTGCCTGGATGCCGGTGGGAAGGGCCCCAGAATATTCATGCCCCACATGCAGAATCGCCAAGGAGTTATAGTGGTCGTCAACTCTTTAGGTGGGGCTTTTTGAAGGTCATTAAACAACTAGCAAGGTACACACTTCTTGGTTAGCTCGAAAGCGCCCTTCTCTATGGTCGGCTAGTAATATCTTGCCTGAAGCACTTTCTTGGCTAAAGAGGCTATGCCAAGATGGTCACCATAGCTGCCTTCATGGATTTCTTTGTGGTCAACTAGAAGGTCATCATGTAATAGGAATCTGATGATGATACCGGTCTAGTCATTTGGGTTAGTTATCTGCTCCACTGTCATGACATTGGATCTTAGAATTGTCCCTTGAATCACCGACCTATTATTTCTCGGACTTTTCGTCCTAGTTAGCTTGGACATGATGGCTTCCCTGACATTCTGCTTTCTCAAGACATATTGGATGGAGACTTTTTCAATTATCTGTGAGACACCTAATTGGGAATCGATGTAGATAGCTACATTCTCTGCATCAACCTTAGTGGCTAACTAAAAACCGGCTATGCATGCTTCATACTTGGCTTGGTTGTTTCATATGAAAAAGGTGTGTAAGACTAAGATTGCAACTAAATGGGGTGAATTAGTTGACTTAAAAGTATGGCCATTTTTCTGCAAAATCAAGAGTTAAGTGCAGCGGAAAAAATTATGCAGAAAATTAACAAGTAAAAATCAAGAGATAAAGGAGAAGAGAGTACACCAAGATTTTATACTGATTTACCTTCTTGTCCATTGAAGGCTACATCCAGTACTCTTGCAGCACAAGAGATTTCTTCACTAAATATTATGAGTTGTAATTACAATATCTCACCCCGAGACCTTTTTGTATCTTACTCACTCACTAATACTTATGTTACTCTTGGAAAACACCTTTTCTAAGTGACTATATCCCCTTTCTTATCACACCTTTGTGAAAGAAAGATTTCTGCAATGTCACTGAAGAATGTACAACAATGACAGGATTGCCTTTACAAGTTTGGAATGTAATATCACTTGAAATTCGATAACTCTTTCTATACTAAGTGATAATGCTCTTATAAGGTTATAAAAATTTGAAACAGTTTACTTCAAGCAACTCAGAAAATTCACTTTGAAAGTTTAAGAACAAGTTGCAAAAAGTGTAGAAAAATTTTCAGAGAATTTTCATAATTATGTTTGGAAGTTTGTGTAAGAGTTATAATTTGATTCTGAGTTTCAATGCCTTTAAATAGGCTTTCCAACCAGCAATAACATCTCTTTGAAAGATTAGGAATTGATTGGAATGAAACCATTTCGTTTGGGATGAAAACCATTCATTTTGAAATCTAAAAACTCATGCAACAACTCTCAGTAATCGATTACCCAAACTCTCTGTCCAACTGAACATTTAAAATTTAGTTAGAGTAATCGATTACAACCTTGAGTAATCGATTACCATACTTTTCTAAAACTGGGTAATCTATTACTCATATACAGTAATCGATTACCCTGCATAATTTTTGTTGGGTAACTAGTTTTCTCACATATGTAACCTGTTACTCAGATACAGTAACCTCTTAGACACTATTTTTGAAAATTGTTTTGTTTATACTTGAAGTGTTTCAATTTTATTAAAAAATAGTTTGAGCATTACTATTGTTGTATATTCCGGAGTATAGGATAAAAGTACCTATTTAGACTTAGACTAATTTGTCTTGAAGCTTTGTCTTCTTTGTCTTCATAATTATTTTTACTTTTCTTCTTTTTGGTGATGTTGGTGTCTTCATCAAAACCGTGCCAAGGTCAGGAGCAAAGATCTTCTTCACAATATCCCCTTTTTGATGATGACAAACCAATATGTTCTTTAACAGTGTAGTTTTCTAAGAGAAGCATAGTTGGAGATTTGTTGAGATGACATGAGTATGCTCCCCCTATTTTGTATGCTCCCCCTTTTATTTGGAGTTATATGCCTTGAAGAAATTTGACAAAAAATACATTTCTCCCAACTTTTCTCCCCCTTTTGACTTCAACAAAAAGAAGAAAAGCCAAGAGTTTCCAGCATAATATATATATACAGTATACATATTCATATATAAGATATAAATCAAACATAGAAATGCCTAGCATAAAACAAAAGATGTTCAAACATTTGTTCAACAAACATCAACAACGAAACAACATAATAATAAATTTTGTCCAAAAGCCATGAAAACATTACAACCAGAAAATCCTAACAACAAAGATAATCTAAAACTCAAGCTCAGAGTTGTCTTCATCAATGTCCATGCTACTCATCTTATACTGAGCATCAAGAGCATCTATTCAGATAGTAATGTAGCCTCAAAGAGAAAACAACTATTCCATAATCATTTGATTTGAAGGCATGACAGTAGATGAGGAAGATTGAGCATGAAACTCAGAAGATTGAGGTTCAGGAGGGTTAGGAGGGGTAGGTTCTGATCGATCAACAGAAGTAGTCGGTCTATCAGTTCTATGCTTATAGGTGCAATCATGAGGATTTAAGGAGAAGCCCATTTTGTGGATCACTTTCACATCAATTTGGCTTTCATGAAGGTTAAGAGAGACCTTGGTTTCACCAGCAGTAAAAACACCAAAATGTTCAAGAATATTGGTTATGAAGATTGCATAAGGCAAGGGGCTTTGAGTTTCTTGAACATTTAACATTTGTCTCATTATCATCTAAGCCCAATTGATTTTGATGTTATACTTCATAGCATACATCAATTGAAGTTCTATGTCACTGATTTGAGAATGGTTTGAAAATTTAGGCAAGATGACATAGCTCAGAAAGTAATGAAGCAAACGATCCTCAAGTTTGAGATGTGCAGCAGATAGAATATCTCTATTCTTAACAGTCTCACCAAAGCCTTGTTTCTTACACATTTCTATTTCCCTTTTTGAAATTCTACATAGATAATAGTAGAAATCCTTTCGATCGTAGTTATCCCATTCACAAACAAGGTCGAAACCTGTTGTGCTACCTTGAGTGGGTATGTTACAGCACAATGAACTGAGAGTTTTTAAATCCAAAACAATGTCTTTTCCTTTCACATAGGAAGTAAGACGGTTTTTCCGGAAGTTCAAGTTTCAGTAAAATACTCTAACAAGTTCAGGATATATATCATTTGTTTCACAGCAAAAATAGGAAAGGTTTTATTGTCGTAAAAGATAAGGGAAAAGAAAATCTTCAAACTCAAAGTTCTAAACATTACTGAATTTTGGAGTAAAGATGGTTCGTCCATGGAAGTGCTCTTGGAAGACTTTGCGTTGTTCATCGTTTGCGAGAAGTCTTGCTAAATCTAGAGGGTTAGACTCCAAGAATGAAGTCTCTTGCTTCTTTTGAGTCATGTTAATGCGTTGCTTCTTTGTTCTTAAAGAAGATGCCATGGATTGGGTTTTTGAAGGTTTTAGGGATTTGGGTTTGGGAGATTTGGGGTTTTTTTATTTGGTCCTCTAATCACGAAAATGATAGTATATAAGTGTTTAGAATTGAAAATATGACATGAAAGGACACAAAAACCACTCAAAATGGATGAAAAAAATGAAGTTTTAGAGATTGGGAAGGGTTTACACGAGTGAGAGAGAAAGAGGAAGAATATGGGTTTGAAAAAATGAAGAAAAACATATATACACCTGCATCGAGTAATAGGTTTCTCACTTTTGAGTAATCGGTAACTCAGCTTAAAAATTTTAAAAATTTCAAACATCAGTTTTGAGTAATCGATTACTCACTTGAGTAATCGATTACTGAAACTCTCTGTTCAACCCTGTAGTCGATTACTCTCCAGAGTAATCGATTATTGACCCAGAAAAAAACTAATTTTAAGCATACTCATGCTATGAAAATAATTTTTGACACAAAATTTGAAAGTTTTAAACATAAATGAACACATTTAAGTACAAATAGGGATGAGATAAACACAATGAAGCACACATATAATCATGTTAAGATAGGTAAGCTTCATCAAGAATGCCTAATTCACATCTAATTTTATAAAAAGGTTCTTTAGCCAAGTGTTTAGTGAAAATATCTGCTAGTTGGTTATGAGTGTCAACGAATTCTACAGTCACATCTTTCTTTTGGACATGGTCCATATGGAAGTGATGCCTTATATCTATGTGTTTGGTTCTAGAATGCATAATTGGATTTGGGGAGTGCACTATAGCACTAGTATTGTCCCATTTTAGAGGAGTGCACCCTAAGTCTAAGCCATAATCTCGTAATTGTTGTTTAAGCCACAACATTTGGGCACAACAACTACATGTTGCTATATATTCAGCTTCAGCAGTGCTTAGGACAACACATGCTTGTTTCTTGCAAGACCAAGAGACTAAAGAATTTCCTAAACTATGACAATTACCACTTGTACTTTTCCTCTCATATTTGCATCCAGCAAAATCTGAATCTGAATAACCAACCAAATCACGTATACTTCCCTTTAGATACCACAATCCAACGTCAGTTGTGCCTTTAAGATATTTCACGATTCTCTTAACAATAACTAAGTGTGATTATTTTGGTTTAGATTGATAGCATGCACACAGTCATACACTAAACATGATATCAGGTCTACTGGCAGTTATATACAAAAGAGATCCAATCATACCTCGATACTTTGATATTTCAATGCATTTTCCAGCTTCATCTGTATCAATGTAAGTCCCAGATCCCATAGGAGTAGCCATTGGCTTGCAGTCATCCATATCAAATCTTTTCAGCAAATCTCTGCAATGCTTGGATTGAGTTACAAAAATTCCATTATCAAGTTGTTTGATTTATAATCCAAGGAAGTAATTCAACTTCCCCATCATGGACATTTCAAACTCTCCTGGCATCATTTTGCCAAAATCACTACACCAAAACCTCATTAGTAGAACCAAAAATAATATCATCTATATAAATTTGCACAAGAAGAGCATGATGATTTATTTTCTTTATAAAGAATGTAGTGTCGACCTTTCCTGTGATAAATCCATTTTCAAGTAGAAAATTTGTTAGACGATCATACCATGCACGTGAAGCTTGCTTCAAGTCATAGAGAACTTTCTTTAATTTGTAAACATGAGAAGGATGTCTGTAATCTTCAAAACCAGGAGGTTATTTTACAAACACTTCTTCTTGAATATATCCATTGAGAAAAGCACTTTTTACATCCATTTGATATAGCTGAAAGTTTAAAGAACAAGCATATGCAAGTAATAGTCTAATAACTTCAAGTCTAGCAACCGAAACGAAGGTTTCATCAAAGTCTATACCTTCTTCCTGATTATATCCTTGGGCTACCAGTCTAGCTTTATTTCTAACAATAATATCATTTTCATCAGATTTATTACGGAATACCTAACGAGTTCCTATAACATGCCTATTTTTAGGTCTAGGAACAAGTTCTCAGACTTCATTTCTCTCAAATTGGTTTAATTCTTCTTGCATTGCAAGAATCCAGTGTTCATCCTCGATTGCATCATCAATCTTGGAGGGTTCTATTTGAGAGACGAAGGTCATCTTAAGACACGCATCTTCTAGCATTAAACAGGTAGAAATACCCTTGCTAATATCACCGATGATGTTGTCAATAGGATGATCTCAATGAGTTCTCCATTCTTTTGGTAAATCGGAGTGAATATGATCTTCTTGAGGATAGATTATTACCCATTTTCAAATGCTCAGATTTAGTTATAGAATCAATAATAGACTTTTCATTAGAAGGGGAATGTGGCAAATCCTCTTCATCAAGGATTAACCCATCCTATATCACATGATTGGTTTCATCAAAAGATACATGAACGAATTCTTGCATGGCTAGAGTTCTTTTATTAAAAATTCTATAAGCTTTACTCGTAAGAGAGTAGCCTAGGATGATACCTTCATCAGCTTTTGCATCAAACTTGCGTAAGTTATCTTTACCATTATTTAAAACAAAGCATTTACAACCAAATACATGCAAATGAGAAATGTTTGGTTTTCTACATTTAAAGAACTCATAGCGGGTTTTCTTAAGAATGTTAGGTATCAGTGGTCTAGGAACACCTAGAAGGGGGGGGGGGTTGAATAGGTGTAGCGGTTAACAATTACCGCTTCTTGATCAAAAACCCATCTGTTGGAAAAGCAGTCGAGTTAATCGATTTACTATTGTACAGAACATAATGACTAAACAGGCAAATTGCACAGTGATTAAAACACAATTGAACAAATATATTTTAGATATTTTTATGCACAAATATTAAGTATATGACAGTAAACAAATATACAACTTTTCAATTACAGATTCAATTTATCATGGCAAGAAACATAAGAAAGATAAAGAGATAAAGAACAGTGCAAACAGGATTTTTATCCTAGTTCGTTTGCGGTTCACTATAAACTACATCCAGGCCTCCCCTTCTGGATCAGCGATATTTTCTTTCTTCACAATATTGAATTGAGGATACAAATACCAATTCAATTACAAGCACATAAGACGCTCCCTTCTTGAAACTAGGATCTCTAAAACCTAGTTTGACTCTACCCTTTCGCCTATTGAGAAAACCTTTCTCGCGAACTAGCCCCAGCCAAGAATCTTGTCCTCAAATCAAGACCTCCCTGCCTTGGTTAAGAACTTCAATCTCTATGGTGATCTCACAGTCACACCAAGAGACAAATCCAGACTACACAAAAACACGTTAAACAACAAGGTATACTAAGCACATAAATGCTTAAAATATTACAAGATAAAGACTTAAAGATTAACCCTTATTCTAATCACTTAAGCCATCAATATAAGATTGAGTTAATCAATATCAGCATACCAATGATTTCCTTCTATCAAAATCTAATGCATGATCATGTGAGCAATATGAGAATGGATATGAAACTATGCAAAAATAGAAAGAATGTTATAGCAAAAACAACATAATTTCTTTTCTCACACATGCCACTCTCTTGCAGAAAAACAGTAAAATATGTATGCAAAATGCTCTCTAAACAGCCCTATACAATAGAATGCAATGCTATGGGTTTCTGAGTGAAGCCTCGTATTTATAGCATGGAGAATAAGTGGTTTCATCCGTTGCAAAAATAGTTAAACAGTTAAGCAGTTACAACAGCAAAAACAAATTTCAGTTACAACACATAACATACTAATTAATCGATAAAGACTTTCATTTAATCGATTAACGGGCCAACAGAATGACACAAAAATTAGTTAAAACATAAAACACATATTCAACAGAAAATCAGTTAAGTTAATCGATTAAGTTACCACGTTAATCGATTAACTAGAACATTTATGCATATGTTTCAAATGACAAACTTCTCATATGTTATGCACAATAAACATACATGTTTTACCAATTATATTATGCCTAATATGTACATATAATATGTATGATAGATGCATGAACATATAATTAACTAGATGATGTATCTCATGAATATTATAGTTCAATTAAGATGACTTAAGACACTAGCATCTAGGTTTACCTAACCTATACTCAATTACTACGACACACATCCCAGACTACTTAGATTATAAACTCAAATTACGTCCTAGTCTAGATATGACCAAATGAGCATAAGGCATGTTGATTGTTGAGCCATCTTCAAACTTTGTTAGAACCTTGTCTTCATCAAAACATAGGCAAAGACATGCTAGTGCTATCCTTGACACTTTGCACTTTCAATCTCCCCCTTTTTGATGATGACAAACACTTCATCAAAATTCTTCAATTGTTGATGGATAAGCTTGATGATGATTTTGCTATGATGTTTTTGCAGTGAGATTGACTTTCAGAGTTAAAGCCGTTACAGCGCATGTGAAATGTATTGTCGGAAGCTTGATATAACAACCTGCAAAACTACTATACAAAATCTGAAAAATATATAACACAACAAGCAATCTTTCTCCCCTTTTGACATTATCAAAAAGATAAATGTATTCAATTCTAGCCAAAAGTTAGGAGAGGTATTATGGTTAAAACAAACTGAAATTAATCAATTAACCTTGGGTTTTGAACCAATTAATCAGTTGTTAAGAAGCTTGAACAAATTCACAATTTTTACATCATTTAATCGATTAATTGAAGTTGTTAATCGATTAAAATGACAGCAGATAGCCACAGAACAGTTTGAATGACATGAGGGGTTATGCATAAGCAAGTCAAGCATGGAATGATTACGCATTTGATATATTTAATCAGTTTACAATAGGCATAATCAGTCAACATAATTACATACACCACTCATGATCAAGATTCATTGCAAACAAGGTGAAGAGCTATATGCAACATAATTAATCAAACAAGTATTAAACGCGATAATTCGAATTTATATTCTTCAAAAGCACAACAGTAGATCAGCAGTAGCTATGACTTATTACAATCCAAATAAAACAGTAAATCACCACAAAACATAAGATCTCAAACAGTTTTCCAGCTATCTTAGACCAATATTTCCCATCTTTGTATCTAAAGTTTGCGTAATACTCCCTAACTAGAGCAGGGTAAATATTACCTTTCAATTTCAAGAAGGGGACAACCCCTTGAGCTTATAAACCATGAGGAAATTCAAAGTTCCGTTCAGCAAGCCACATTACATTCGTAAATCGGATATAGGTGCGTTTTCTTCCCTGAAATTTTTGCAACCGGGTTTCTTGTAGAATTAGAGAATAATATGGGTCCCCGCTGTTCTGCCTTGGTTGTGGAGGAGACTCTACTTTTGGAGCATGCAAAGGACGTTGTGCAGTTGTCTTAATTCTCTTTCCACGTCCTTTATCCATAGTAAATGAACACTTAATTGTGATGGAGGCTTAAAGGAGGGTTTAGGGATAAACCTAGGGATTGGTTCTGAATTTAGGGAAAAATGAATGCTTGGAATTTGGAGATGAGGGAAATGGTTTATGGAGGGAAAAGGCAGTGGGGTGATTCGGTTTAGGGCTAGGATTGAGCTTAGGATGATGTTGGACTTGTTCCTATGAGATTTGAGAGAAAAATGGATGAATGGTGTATTGAAATAATTCCAGAAACACTTATGTTCCAGTTATACTGATGCCGTTAATTGATTAACAACATCTCTTAATCGATTAAATGCATTAGTTTTAGCATTTTGGATGTTTTAAAGGCATGCAAGGATTTCAAACTTAATTGTATGATTTGATGTATAAGATATCACACATATTTAGAGCATTTAAGCACAGAATCATGGATTTATGAGATGGGATCATGAGCATTCAATCATCATTTACAAAGCATTAAAAGAGGAGATCATGCAAGACAAAAAAAATAATCGAGATATTTTCCATCAAGAATTCCTATTTCTCTTTGAAGAACATAGAACGTATCTCGTGAGAGGGGCTTGGTGAAAATATCTGCTAGTTGTTTAGTTGTTTCAATATTTCAATATGCTTAGTTCTAGAATGCAAAACGGGATTCTTGGAGAGGTTAATGGCACTTGTGTTATCACATTTAATAGGGATCTTTTCTAAGATAATCCCAAAGTCCTTAAGTTGCTACTTCATCCAAAGGATTTGAGTGCAACACACGCCAGCGACAATGTATTCCGTTTCAGCAGTGGACAAAGCAACGCACACTTGCTTTTTGTTGTGCCATGCAACTAGGGAGCTGCCTAATAGGTGATAAGTCCCACTAGTGCTTTTGCGATCCAACTTACACCCAGCGAAGTCAGAGTCGGAGTAACTTACCAAGGATAGTGAGGCATCCCTAGGATACCATTATCCCATATGAATAGATCCTTTTAGATATCTCATGATGCGTTTCACAACAATATAATGTAATTCTTTAGGTGAAGCTTGAAATCTAGCACACATGCAAACGCTAAACATAATATCGGGGCGACTAACAATTAAATATAATAATGAGCTAAGATAACATGCAGATGCCATAGGTGTAGATGCATCCTTACATTTTTCCATCTCAAACTTCTTCAATAGTTCCTTGCAATACTTCGACTGATGGATGAAGATGCCACTTTCCATTTGTTTGACTAGAAGTCCAAGAAAGAAGGTCAGCTCACCCATCATCGACATATCAAACTCCCCTTCATTAACTCAGAAAACTCCTTACAAAGGATGTCATTAGTAGATCCAAAGATAATATCATCAACATATATTTGTACGAGTAAAACATGATTATCAGATCTACGGATGAATAGAGTAGTGTCGACCAAACCTCTTTCGAATCCTTTTTCTAGAAGGAACGAACTTAATCTATCGTACCAGGCTCTGGGAGCCTGTTTTAGGCCATAGAGGGCCTTCTTGAGTTTATATACATGGTGGTTGGTCTACATACACTTCCTCTTGAATATATGCATTTAAAAAGGCACTTTTAACATCCAGTTGAAAAAGTTTAAAGTTCATGATTGATGCAAATGACAGGAGCGTCCTAATGGCCTCAAGTCTGGCTATAGGAGCGTAGGTCTCATCATAATCGATGCCATCCTCCTGGTTGTATCCTTTGGCCACTAGGAGAGCCTTACTTCTAATTATTAAGCCAGACTCATCTAGCTTATTATGGAAGACCCATCGAGTGCCAATTACGGGAAGATCTTTTGGTTTGGGGACCAAGTCCCACACATTATTTCTCTCAAAATGGTTTAGCTCTTCTTGCATGGCTATACCCTAGTGTACATCCTCGATGGCTTTATCGATGGTCTTAGGCTCTATTTGAGACACGAATGCAACAAAATTACAAATGTTTCGTAAGGAGCTACGAGTTACCACTCCCGTAGTTATATCACCTAGCACCTTATCGAGTGGATGATCCTTTCTAGTTTTCCCCGCGATAGGCATTTCCTGATGTTGCTCTATTTCTGTTTGCTATGCTTCTTATTGGATTTCTTCTATATCCTGGTGTGGTACTTCTTCAAGTGTACCTGAAATATCATCAGAAATGATCTTTCTCTTCTCTTTTGGAGAAGATTCGTCAAAATGGACATGAATAGAATCTTCTACTTGCATGGTATATTTATTAAACACACGGTATGCTTTGCTATGAAGTGAATATCCTAAAAATATGCCCTCATCAGCTTTTGAGTCAAATTTTACTAAATTTCTTTTTCCATTATTCCAAAAAAAAAAACATTTGCAGCCAAAAGCATGAAGATGAGCAATATTTGGTTTTCGACCTTTAAAAATTTCATAAGGAGTTTTTGAAGAAGTAGGACTAAGTAATATTCTATTAATTACATAGTATGTTGTGTGAACTGCATCAGCCCAAAAATACTTTGGGACCTTGCTTTCATTTAGCATGGTCCTTGCGAGTTCTTCTAGAACTCTATTTTTCCTCTCAACAACTCCATTTTGTTGAGGGGTACGGGGTGCTGAGATCTGATGCATAAATACCATGTTTATCACGAAATTTATTAAATTTATGATTTTCAAATTCTTCGCCATGTTCGGATCGAATGTAAATAATTTTTCGGTTGGACTGGTTTTGAATTTGCTTGGTCAGACATTTAAAAGATATATATGCATCGCTCTATGATGTTAAAAATAAGGTCCAATTGAATCTAGAAAAATTGTCGACTATAACTAAGGCGTAATAGCTTCCACCAAAACTCATAATTTGTGATGGTCCAAATAAGTCCATATGGAGAAGCTCCAATGGTCTAGTAGTGGATATCACATTCTTTTTATTAAAAGAATTCCTGACTTGTTTACATTTCTAACACATGTCACAGGAATCTTGAGTTTTAAGATCGAGTTTTGGAAGACCGATTACTAGGTTATTTTTCGATAATTTTTCTAAATGCTTCACATGTATGTGAGCGACGTGTCTATGCCAAAGCCAGATGTCATCTTCTTTTGAAATAAGATATTTTGTGAAAAGGTGTAACGCCCCGAAAAATACTTCTAAAAAACATTGCGGAAAAATGGGTAAATTTTTTTTTTGAATGGTGATGTATAAAATTGTTTCCTTTTAAAAACCTTTCTTTTCCGAGACATCACTTTAAATAACATATAACGCGGAAATCAAAACCGGTTACATAACGGTAACTGAAATGATACAACATTTCCATTTCTTCTTTATTTATGAATAATCAAAATTGTAATAATTCTATATAAAATGTATAATTTGTTTTAGTTTTCCTATTTGAAAATTGTATTACACTTAGAAAGCAACAAAATCACGCTTTTAGACTCCAAATGTATATTTTCCAAGTTTATTTCGCTTCTATGACATTTTTAAATTTCCATCAGCTGATGTTATTGAAATGGAAATTTCCTTACTATCATCTACGTTTTTTTACTATTACTGATAACATGTTATTATTGTTCACCACTTCGATATAAAATTTGTAAAATGGAAATTCAAATCATCTTTGATTTATTTTCCTTTTACATTGGGAAACTTAATTTTCTGGAATCAAAGAATAATATCTTTAAATAAATTTATGTTTTTTTATCAGTTTTTCATATTGCCAATTATGTTCTAATCACGAACTACGAAAACTATATTGTAAGACTCCATAGCTATTTTTTTTAGGACTATTTCACATATTTGAAAATTAGATCGATTGAAAATGACTTTAAATAACAAAAAATAGTTTGACAATGATTTAACAATATGGTAATTGTAACGCCCCGAAAAATACTCTTTATTCATTACGCAGAAAAGTGAGTAATTTTTTTTTTGAATTGGTGATATAAAATTGTTTCCTTTTAAAAACCCTTCTTTTCCGGGACATCACTTTAAGTAACATATAACGCGGAAATCAAAACCGGTTACCTACCGGTAACTGAAATGGTACAACATTTCGTGAATATACATCTTCATAGATATAAAAGATCATAAATACATAATATACATATCCAACGAGAAAGGGCGGAAATATTAATCATCACCAAAAGACACTAAATAAAGACATGAACAAGCTGAAGTTTTCAGTGTTTCAAAAGTCACAAATGATAAGCAACTCCTAGTGGCTAACTCCAAAGCTAGGGTACTGCCTCTCCTCAATTATGCATGCCCCCTCTTGGAACATCATGGACGGGTAGTTCCAAGTCCATCCATGCAATGCATTCTTAATCAGAATCAAATGCAAATGTATTAATCAAACACATGATCGGCCCATCCTTAAGCCATCTCCCGACAAGGAATACTTCTCGTGGGACCCGATAGTACGTCAACCGTACTTGCTCAAGGTAACATCTCAATCACAACAATCCATCACCGAATACTACTGGATGGTCACATGACCAAGCCTCTTACCGTCGATCGATCGTTGTTTAGTGATATCATGTATCCTTACTAGGGTACCCCCTAGTTCACAACCTTAAGTCGGATACTTTCCCAACACGGCATAAACACAAACAATACATTCATAATTTTATGGAGTCATACTTCTCATCTAAGCCATGATCTCATTCCACAACTTTTATATCACAATACACTCTACCCGGGTTCAATTAGTCGCTCAAGCGACAATTCGTCTTTAAATCCCAAATAAACTAGAGCTTTCCACGCCCAGGCGAAAGTATTATCGCCCAAGCGAGACCTCTCTCGCCCAAGCGAGAGAGTTATAGAAACTCATTAAAATCCTGGATTTTTTATTTTATTTAATTCGCCCAAGCGGGCTTTTGCTCGCTCGGGCGAGGCCTTAGCTCGCCCAAGCGAGAGAGTTCCCGATTTTCATCGAAATCCTCGGCTTTTTTCGCCTAAGCGGGACCCTTGCTCGCCCAAGCGAGGATTTGTCGGCCGGGCGAGGAGTTCCAGAACCCAAAATTTCCCCGCGCCCAAGCGAGACTATGCTCGCCCAGGCGAGAGTTTCTCGCCCAAGCGACAGGGACTTGGACAGAATACCAACTTTTGCCATTTTCGACAACCGAAACACATTTAAACATGGTTTTTCAAACATCTGTACCCAGAAAAGTTCCCAACAACATTCATATACAATATTTAACACATTTCATCAACAATCATATATATTCAAAATATTCAAAC
>NW_017720953.1:0-2246 GCF_001865875.1 Lupinus angustifolius | reverse complement strand
CCATCGTGATTATACATCCATTTCATCCATCCGGTCCAACATCACGTGTTCTTGACCATCCTTTTTCATCGAAAGTCCGTGCACGATTTCCATCCATTTTAAACGTACGGTGTTTTAGTAAAACTACATATTCCGATTTAAGACATTCTTTGATAATCTTACCACTTTAAAGTAAGTTATTCAAAGTATCCTTTAAGAGTTTTATGAGGTATTCATGTACTCATAAACTTTAACATCCTTTTTAGCAAAGATTTCTATTTTTCCAACTTGTTCCAAGCCATGGTTTTAAGGCTAACAACAAATAGAAATACATACATTCTCATTTTTCCAAAACACTTCCTAAAGGTTCCTTTGATTTCATCATCATCCCCTTTGGCTAAAACAACAAAATATATATAGTAATACATTATAACAACTCTATGAACACAAGTTGTTCATGGTGTCAACAAAATATTTTCATAAGTTCAAGAGCACCACCATTTTTGGTTTAAAATATTTTCATGAGTTCAAGAACAACACCATTTTCGGTTTTGAAGAGAAAATGAGTTAGAAAGCGTTTTAGAAAATTTCAACGGTTGAATATGTTCTTGACATGTTCATGAACAACATACTTAAATCTCATCAACATCCATTGATTGAATGTTGAGAGATCAATGATTGAAGATGGAAGAACAAATGAGAGAATGAGAGAAAATGAAGAGAGGATTTTTTACCTCTTCTTTGAAAATTCAAAAGTGTGAGAGAAGTGTGGAGGGAAGAGTGTTTAATGAGAGGAGGAAATCAGATTTCCCCCTAGGAAATCATTACCAAATCTCCTAGGGTGGCTAATGATGATTTCCTATGTCATTAGGGTGAGTGGTGTGAGGTTTGCTTTATAGAAAGGCAAATCTCGCATCCCAATGCAAAACGACCACTTCGCGGATATTATAAATATATAAATCGCCCGATCGTATTATTAGCTAATACTTTGCAAAACGACCAAAACGATAAACATGCTCGAGTATTATTAGCTAATACTTGATCGGATATTATAAATCGCCCGATCGTAATATCCGATTAGAATTTCGGATTTCGGCATTCCGAGTGAAAAATATTTAGAAAGTGGGAATGGGTGTATTCAGGTTGATTGGAAATGAAATTACGAAGCCAACGGCACGATCGGAATTCGATTCCGAGTTACGGAACTCCAAAAATCACTTTTTGAGCCGTACCGGGTGGATTTTGGCCCCGACAGTGGTTTAGAACCGACTGTCTCCGAAAATTACCAAAATTTATCACAAAATAGGAAATAAAATTTCAAGACTAAAACTCAACTAGAGTTTCATCTAATTCTTTACCGAAATTTCCCAGAAATTCATTTTCAAATATATAATTAATAAAAATATTAATAAAATCTCATAATTCAAAATTGTAAAATTCGCGGTGTTACAAAAGGGAAGTGACATCCTCCAGATTAACCATATAAATATTATTTACTCGACGCCCGACAAATTTAACGTTATTAGATAATTCATCACGAATGATACAACAGTCAGAATCAAAAGACACAGTGTTACCTTTATCACATAATTGGCTTATACTCAATACGTTGTGCTCCAAACCTTCTACGTAGAGAACATTCTTGATGATTGTGTATGCTGAGTTGCCAATCTTTCCGGTGCCCAAGATTTTTCCTTTGTTGTTGTCTCCATAAGTGACGAATCCTTTTTCTTTCAATGACAAGTCTAGGAATTTTGACTTGTCCCCAGTCATATGTCTCGAACAACCGCTATCAAGATACCAATTTTGTCCGTGTGTTCGAAGACATACTTGAAATATAGATCACTTGCTAGACTCAGGTACCCAAATTATATTGGGTCCTTTTTTGTTAGTGACTAGGGAGTTATCTCCCTTTCCTACCCAAACGTAAACACCACTAGGTATCCCATATTTCCTGATATAACAGAAGTGAGAAGTATGACCATAGGTGCCACAGTAATGACATGCAGGGACTCTGTTTGGTTTATTTGAATTTCTATATTGACGTGTTAGAGGTCTCCTATATGGTCTATTTTTATGGGATGGGTGGACATATCCTAATCCTGTATGGTCACCTACATTTCTTGTTTTGCTGAGCATGGTGTCTAATTGGCTTTTACTATTTGTGAGTTTTGTGAGTTTTTCATTCAATTTAAAATTTTCGTTTTTAAAGTCCTCGCAAGACTCACAAGTAGTATTTTCACAGAAGTTATTATTTGAGCAATCAC
>NW_017720952.1:0-1843 GCF_001865875.1 Lupinus angustifolius | reverse complement strand
ATGTTTCTCTTTCTAGTTTTAATTCATCTAATTCTTTCTGCATTTGACTTATTTTGTGTTGGTTTAGCAAAATTATTCTTTTTCTTTCGTTACTTATCTTTGCTAATTTTTTAAGTTCTTCATGCATCTCAACATAAGCACTATATAATATTTCATATGAGGGAGAGTCAGAAGAAGAAGAGGATATCTTAGAGTATACCACATCTGAAGTATCCTTGCTGCCTGATCCGCAAGCCTCATCTGTAATGGTCATTAGGTATAGCTTCGCGGTCTCCTCTTCATCTGAGGTTCTTGATGTTGTTTCTTCCTCTGGTACATTCCAAATGATGTAAGCTTTCTTTGATTTGAAGTCCCGGCGATTTCTCTTCTCTGAATCAACTCTTTTCAGATAAGTAGGGCACTAATACTTCATGTGTTCTGCCTTACCACATTCATGGCAAGTGAAGCGCTCTTTTGTCTTGCCTTTCTTTGTTCATTCTCGCGCTTCTTTCTTTTGTAATCATCTAAGTCCTCCTTTCCTCTTTAAGAAATTTCCAAATTTTCGTACTAGGAGGTTCAGCATTTCCTCGTCAATGTCTGAATCGGAGTCTTCATTATCTATCTCTTAAATGGGTTGTGATGTTGAAGCTTTGAGAGAGATTCCCTTCTTTTTGCGATCGGACTCCTCATGCAGTGTCAGACGCCCAAGCTCCATCTCATGTTCCTGAAGCTTTCCAAAGAGTGTTGCCAAAGGCATAGAGTCTAGATCCTTGGACTCCATGATTGCTGTTACTTTAGGTTGCCATCTCCTGTCAAGACAACATAAGACTTTATTAGTGAGCTCTCCTTTGGTGGACACCTTATCCAAAGCGATAAGATGGTTGATGATGTGAGTGAATCGTTTTTGCATATCATCGATTGATTCACTCAGTAGCATATGAAATAATTCGTATTCGTGAGTTAGCGCATTTAACCGGGCGCGTTTGACTTCGCTAGTGCCTTCATGAGTCACTTGCAAAGTGTCCCACATTTCCTTGGCACTTTGACATTGGGACACCCGAAAGAATTCATCGTAGGATAGGGCCGATGTAATGATGTTCTTGGCGCGAAGGTTGAACTAGACCTTCTTGCGCTCCTCATCGGTCCATAAATTTTTTGGCTTTTCTTTCGGTTCGCCATCCACTACGTAAAGTGGGGCGAAGGGCCCACTGATTACGGATTCCCAAATATCCGATCAATAGCCTCAATGAATATTTTCATTCGGACTTTCTAGTAGGCGTAACCCTCGCCACTGAATACGGGAGGGCGGTTAATGGATGCACCATCACCGCCAAAGGGGTTGGTGGAACCCATTTTAATTCCCTTTGGATCACGCGGATGCGGTTGAGCTAGCACGTCGTACTAGCTCCGATACCACTTGTTAGGTATCAGTGGTCTAGGAACACCTAGAAGGGGGGTTGAATAGGTGTAGCGGCTAACACTTACCGCTTCTTGATAAAAAACCCAACTACTAGAAAAACAGTCCAGTTAATCGATTTACTATTGTACATAACATAATGACTAAACAGGAAAATTGCACAGCGATTAAAACACAATTGAACAGATATATTTCAGATATTTTATGCACAAATATTAAGTATATGGCAGTAAACAAATATCCAACTTTTCAATTATAGATTCAATTTATGATGGCAAGAAACATAAGAAAGATAAATAGAGAAAGAATTAAGGGAGATTTTCTTTCTTCACAATATTGAATTAAGGATACAAATACTAATTCAATTACAAGCACATAGGACGCTCCCTTCTTGAAATCTAGAATCTCTAAAACCTGGTTTGACTCTACCCTTTCGCCTCTTGAGAA
>NW_017720951.1:0-2157 GCF_001865875.1 Lupinus angustifolius | reverse complement strand
AAGCACAATAATGCTTAAAATATTACAAGATAAAGACTCAAAGATTAACCCTTATTCTAATCACTTAAGCCATCAATATAAGATTGAGTTAATCAATATCAGCATACCAATGATTTCTTTCTATCAAAATCTAATGCATGATCTTGTGAGCAATATAAGAATGGATATGAAACTATGCATAAACAGAAAGCATGTTATAGCAGAAACAACAATTTCTCTTCTCACACATGCAACTCTCTTGCAGAAAAACAGTAAAATACGTATGCCAAATGCTCTCTAAACAACCCTATACAATAGAATGCAATGCTATGGGTTTCTGAGCGAAGCCTCGTATTGATAGAATGGAGAATAAGTGGTTTCATCCGTTGCAAAAACAAATTTCAGTTATAACACATAACAGACTAGTTAATCGTGTAAGACTTCCATTTAATCGATTAACGGGCCAAAAGAATGAAACAGAAATTAGTTAAAACAGAAAACACATATTCAACAGAAAATCAGTTAAGTTAATCGATTAAGTTACCACGTTAATCGATTAACTGGAACATTTATGCATATGTTTCAAATGGCAAACTTCTCATATGTTATGCACAATAAACATACATGCTTTACCAATTATATTATGCCTAATATGCACATATAACATGTATGATAGATGCATGAACGTATAATTAACTAGATGATGTATCTCATGAATATGATAGTTCAATTAAGATGGCTTAAGAGACTAGCATCTAGGTTTACCTAACCTATACTCAATTACTACGGCACACATCCCAGACTACTTGGATTATAGACTCAATTTATATCCTAGTCTAGACATGATGTGACCCCCGAAAAATACTTCTCAAAAACATTGCGGAAAATGAGTATTTTTTTTTTGAATTATATAAAATTGTTTCCTTTTAAAAACCTTCCTTTTCCGAGAGATCACTTTAAGTAACTCGAATGCAGAAAATCAACTTATCGTTATCGAATGATAACTTACCCTGATTCACAATTTCCTGAATAACATAATGCATATAATTGGTTAAGTCATAATTAGTTCATACGAATTAGATCAACAAAGGCGGAAACTACATCGCCACTAACATATACAAAATCAAAAAGAAACACAGCCCCCCGCCAAAAACAAAAGGGGACATCGACTAATCCACAAGCTGACTCAAAAGATTCCCGGAATGCTGGACCCCTCACTAGGGTCCTTCTCATCTTCCGAGTCAGACATGAGGTCGATCACCTCCACCGAGCTCTCTACATTGACGAGCTCGACGAACTCGTCCTCCTCTTGCTCTTCCTCCACTTCATTATGTCATAACCCAGCGGTATAATTTGGAAGGGATGGCATTCTCAAAACTGGAGCCTTCTTGCAGGGACCTCCTCCGAGAACCCGGCTCCTCTGGGCTGTACTGGATGACGGAGCATCCGAACAATCTGCCCACGTCCTATGACCGTGGTAGGGAACAACACCATCACTCCTAACTGGCGGGTTCCGAAGTCCATGCTCTGGAGACCTCAGCCTCCTTGGCGGCAAGGTGAAAGAAGCATCAATGTAGATGTCAGGTTGAGGGATCATCATCGATGACCCGTTGCACATCATGTGCAACGACAGACCGCAGGGGCCTGTGTATGTATACATGTGCCCGTCACTATCCCATTGTCCCATTGGGGATATCGTGAAGTGATAACCTCGAACGTGAGTGTTGTTGTTGGCCATTTGCATAACACATATATACAAACAAGAACAATACATCAGAGAGAGTAAGACATCTAATGAACATAAATTCATTGACGGCGTGGACTTACTCAAAATATCACACTCAGACATCAAATATATTTTAACAAATAGTTCATCATTTATCATTGACATCATAAAGAAATTCATAGCTTACCATTTATTCCAACATTACCAATATATCAAGTAATAAAATCAACATTTTACTCATAACCATATCACATACATAAACATAGGAATACATAATGTTTGTAACTCACATGTGGGAATTCATTTCCACAATGGTAATGTATGCATGATATGTCATGGTTATCCACCTTACACCAATATCCATCCAACATCCTAATCGGAAATAATCGAGAATACAGGTCATGTACCAAGCCGCTTTGTACGCACCCGAAATAACATATCCTTGCAAGGAA
>NW_017720950.1:0-1424 GCF_001865875.1 Lupinus angustifolius | reverse complement strand
GTCCCTACTTACATCATGGTGCTCTAAGTCGTCCTATCATTTCCTCTCCACTACTTCATGGTCACAACGCAATGCATTCCTAGTCAGAGTCAAATGCAATGTAATAATCAAACACATGATCGGCCCATCCTTAAGCCATCTCCCGACAAGGAATGCTTCTCGTGGGACCCGATAGTACGTCAACCGTACATGTTGAAGGTAACATCTCAATCACTACAACCCATCACTGAATAATCATGGACGGTCACAGGACCAAGCCTCTTATGGTCGGTCGATCGTTGTTCCGTGATATCATGTATCCTTACTAGGGTACCCCCTAGTTCACGACCTCAAGTCGGATACTTGCCCAACAAGTCATAAACACAAACAATGCTTTTATAATTTTGTGGAGTCATGCTTCTCATCTAAGCCATGCTCTCATTCCACAACTTTTATATCACAACACACCCTACCCGGGTTCTTCGCATTGTTCACCACATCATTTCATTTCAATCTTTCCACACTGTCCTTCACCAAAGTAGGGACTAGTCGCCCAAACGACAATTCCTCTTTAAATCTCAAATAAACTGAAGCCTTCCTTGCCCAGGCGAAGGTACTATCGCCCAAGCAAGGCATGTTCTCGCTCAAGCGAGATATCTCTCGCCCAACCGAGAGAGTTCCAGAAACTCGTTAAAATCCTGGGCTTTCTCGCCCAAGTGAGGCCCTTCCTCGCCCAGGCAAGGCTTGCTCGCCCAGGCGAGGCTTGCTCGCCCAAGCGAGATTCTGTCGCCCAGGCGAGGGAGTTCCAGAACCAAAACTTCCCCTCGCCCAGGCGAGAGTTTCTCGCCCAAGTGACAGGGACTTGGACATAATACCAATTTTTTCCCTTTTCGACAACCGAAACACATTTAAACATGGTTTTTCAAACACCTGCACACAGAAAAGTTCCCAACAACATTCATGTACAATATTCACACATTTCATCAACAACCATATATCTATTCAAAGCATTTAAACATAAAAATCATGGGTTTCTTAACACCCAAGTTAACTCCAAAACTTTTGAGATGGTTTAGGAGATCCGGGTGTCATATTCGGACACCACTATGTCACGATGTGTTCTCTCTTACCTTAATGAAGCGTGCTTTAACTCGTCAACTACGGGTGGTTTGGTTTCAAGGTTCGAACACCGAAATCTTCGTAACTACCACAATAAAATCCGTTAGTTTCCGATATTTCTAAAATCGTTACTAAAGTACTTAAAATCATTTCTCTTTTTCCCCATCGTGATCATACATCCTTTTCATCCATCCGGTCCAACATCACATGTTCTTGACCATCCTTTTTCATCGAAAGTTCGTTCACGATTTCCATCCATTTTAAAGGTACGGTTTTTAGTAAAACTACGTATTTCGATTTAAGACGTTCTTTGATAATCTTACCAT
>NW_017720949.1:0-15559 GCF_001865875.1 Lupinus angustifolius | reverse complement strand
TTCTATTTTTCCAACTTGTTCTAAGCCATGGTTTAAGGCTAAAAACAAATAGAAATACGTACATTCTCATTTTTTCAAAACACTTCCTAAAGGTTCCTTTTATTTCATCATCATCCCCTTTGGCTAAAACAACCAAATACATGTAATAAAACATTATAACAACTCCATGAACACAAGTTGTTCATGGTTTCAACAAAATATTTTCATAAGTTCAAGAACATCACCATTTTCGGTTTTGAGGAGAAAATGAGTTAGAAAGTGTTTTAGAATATTTCAACGGTTGAATATGTTCTCGACATGCTCATGAACAACATACTTAAATCTCATCAACATCCATTGGTTAAATGTTGAGAGGTCAAGGATTAAAGATGGAAGAAACAAATGAGAAATGAGAGGAAAAGATGAAGAGAGGATTTTACCTTCTCTTTGAAAATGCAAGAGTGTGAGAGTGAAGTGTGAAGTGTGAGGGTTTAAGGAGAGAAGGAAATCAGATTCCCCTCTAGGCAATCATCAAAAATCTCCTAGGGTGGCTAATGATGAGCTCATGAGATATTTGAGAAAGTGATGTGAGATTTGCTATATGGAAGTAAAATTTCACATCCCAATGCGAAATGACCACTTCGCGGATATGTGTGATAAATATGCCCGAGTATTATCGACCAATACTCGATCGGGTATTATAATTCGCCCGATTTTAATATCTGATTATAATTTCAGATTTCGGCATTCCGAGCGAAAAATATTTAGAAAATAGGTATGGGCGTACTCGGGATCTATATTGACTCGAAATGAAATTATGAAACCAACGGTGCAATCGGAATTCAATTCCAAGTTACGGAACTCAAAAACCACTTCTGTCGCCCAGGCGAGGGAGTTCCAGAACCAAAACTTCCCCTCGCCCAGGCGAGAGTTTCTCGCCCAAGTGACAGGGACTTGGACATAATACCAATAAGACTAAAACTCAACTAGAGTTTTGTCTAATTCTTTACCGAAAATTCCCAGAAATTTATTTTCGAAAATATAATTAATAAAATCTTATAATTCGAAATCGTAAAATTCGCGGTGTTACACATGACCAAATGAGCATAAGGTCTATTTATTGTTGAGCCATCTTCAAGCTTTGTTAAACCCTTGTCTTCATCAAAACATAGGCAAAGATATGCTAGTGTTATCCTTGACAATTTGCACTTTCAAAGAATTAGTCTTATAAGAACTCGGTTTGAAACATAACATGCAGTACTTACTGCATCAACCCAGAAATATTTTGGGAGGTTAGTTTCATTCAACATTGTATAAGACGGTTCTTCTAAAGACCGATTTTTTCTCTCTACAATACCATTTTCTTGTGGTGTTTTAGGAACAGAAAAATTGTGATTGATGCCAAGATCATCACAGAATTCTTCAAACGAAGAGTTTTGAAATTCTCCCCCACGATCATTTCTTATAGCCTCGATTTTGTGATTTTTCATTTTGGACTCTTTTAGCATAAATGGTAAAGACTTTCAATGCCTCATTTTTACGAACTAAGAATAGAGTCCAAGTATATCTCAAAAAATCGTCTACTATAACAAGAGCATAGTAGTTACCACCATAACCTTTTGTCCTTGAGGGGCCAAATAAGTCCATGTGTAGTAACTGCAATGGTCAAGAAACCATGTGCTTAGGTTTAAAAGAAGTCTTTGTTTGTTTACCTATTTGACAAGCACTACATAGATTTTCTTTAACAAACTTCATTTTGGGTAAACCCACAACTAAATCTTTCTTTATGAGTTTATTCAAATGGTCCATATGAATATGAGAAATTCTCCCCATGCATCATGATTATCATTAGCAACTAAACATGTTATTGGTAAAGAGGAGTCTTTGTCAATCATATATATATAAATATTATTCATCCTCTTACCAATGAGTTTAGAGTTTTGAGAATTCTTACTTTTGATGATGCACTTATCCATGTAGAATGCCACATGAAAGCCTTTGTCACATAATTGACTTATGCTTAGTAGGTTGTGCTTGAGTCCTTCAAAATACAATACACATTCTATAGTTGTTGAGGGTGGCTTGCCAATTCTACCAACTCCAAGTATTTTTCCTGTGTTGTTATCACTATATGTGACATAGCCTTTGTCCCTTGGAGTAAGGAAAGAGAACTTATTTCTATCACCCGTCATGTGCTTTGAGCAGCCGTTGTCCAAATACCATAAGTTGCAGGCGACTCTCAATTTATCCTGAAAAATAGGTTAAGTTTTATTAGGTACCCAATATTCTTTGGGTCCTACATGGTTAGTACCTTTCTCAGCCCATCTATAATGACCTAGGGGTACACCATATTTTCTAATCATGCAAGTATTTGATATTTGCCCATGGTATTTACAATATGTACATATGGGTTGATGGTTATCTATCCTAGATTTATCATTACTATGTTCAAATGCATGTATACTTTGCTTTTGAAAGCTTATTAGAAACATGGCTTTTTGAATAGCCAAGACCTCTTCGGTTTGTTGAGTGTCTTTGATCATTAATGATATTTTCCGGACTTTTACTACTCTTGTTCAACTTATTAAGTTCAAGACTTAATGTTGAAACTTTATTTTCAAGAGAAATGCAGTTTTAACATGAACATGATGAAGGTTTGTTTCTAAAGGCATGTAACTCAGTTTTTTTGTTTTAGAAACATTTTTGTGAGTTTGACATATTCATCATGCAAGTCATTAATGTAGTTTGTAATTCATAAGAATATAGTTTACTGTTGTTTACCTCTTCATTATCAGAATGATGAGATGCCATTAAAGAGAGATGTGCTTGTTCTTCATTTTCTTGATCGGGGGCGAAACTGGTATCATTGTCTTCCCAAGCAATATAGGCTCTCCATCTAGTCCTCATTTCATTCTTCCCTTTGAAATAATTCTTTTTCAGGTTTGGACAGTCCATCTTCATATTACCAGGCTTGCCACATTCAAAGCATGTGAAGTTTTGGTTTGAAGTGGAGGCGTCATTGTTCTTGGTGAATTTCCTCATTGGTCCAGTTTTAGCACCCTTGTTCCTTTTAAGGAACTTGCTGAACTTCTTTACATGAAGACTCATATCTTCCATTTCTTCCTTCCCAGATTCATCTTCTGATGATTCTTATTTGTCTACTTTCGCTTTGAGAGAGATATTCTTCTTTTTCTTTTCTTGCTCTTCAAGTTGGTCAAGTTGGCTGGGTTCTAATTGATGTTCTTGTTCATGTAATTTACCAAACAAAGCAACCAAGGACATTTTTGATAAACTTTGCTTTTCAGAAATGGCTATTACCCTTGGTTGCCATGTTCTGGTAAGTGATCTTCGAACCTTCAAGTTCAAATCACTATTTGATAGTACCTTACCAAGTGCAATAAGGTGATTTGTGAGGTGAGTAAACCTCTTTTTAAGATCCAGAATTTTCTCTCCAGATTTCATACAAAACATTTCGAATTCTTGGGAAAGAGTGTTGAGTCTCGACCTTTTTACCTCCTCAGTTCCTTCATGTGTAGTCTCTAGAGTATCCCACATTTCTTTGGCAGATTTGCAGTTTGATACTCTAAAGAACTCATCAATGCCAAGTGTTGAAGTGAGGATGTTCTTTTGCTTTGAGATCATATTGCACCTTCTTTTTATCTTCATCATTCCATGAAGATTTGGGTTTACTTCCCTTACGCTATTGACTACAGTGAAGGGTTCATATAGTGCTTCTTCAATTGCATTCATTTGTCCAAGTCTTGAGATTCTATGAAGATTCTCATTCTGATTTTCCAAAAGTCATAGCATTCTCAAACAAAGCTTGAAGGGCGGTTGATGTTGGAACCTTCTCCTATGAATGATCTTAAGGTAATCTTCGATATAGGATCATATTTGATAATAACTTACTCACAAATAACTTTGGTGCCAATTGCAAGACTAAGATTGCAACTAAGAGGATCTGAATTAGTTGACTTAAAAGTATGACCCCTTTTTCTGCAAAATCAAGAGTTAAAGGAGAAGAGAGTACACCGAGATTTTATACTGGTTCACCTTCTTATCCACTGAAGGCTACATCCAGTACTCTTGCAGCATAATAGATTTCTTCACTAAATATTATGAGTTGTAATTACAATATCTCACCCTGAGACCTCTATATATCTTACTCACTCACTAATACTTATGCCACTCTTTGAAAACACCCTTTCTAAGTGACTCTACCCCCTTTCTTATCACATCCTTGTGAAAGATAGAATTCTGCAATGTCAATGAAGAATTTACAACAATTCCAGGATTGCCTTTACAAGTTTGGAATGTAATATCACTTTTAATCTGATAACTCTTTGTATACTAAATAATAATGCTCTTATAACTTTGAAACACTTTACTTCAAGCAACTCAGAAAATTCACTTTGAAAGTTTAAGAACAAGTTGCGGAAAATGCGGAAAATATTTCAGAGAATTTTCATAATTATGTTTGAAAGTTTGTGAGAAGATTATGTAAGAGTTATGATTTAATTCTAAGTTTTAAAGCATTTAAATAGGCTTTCCAAACATCCATAACACCTCTTTGAAATAGTAGGAATTGATTGGAATGAAACCATTTCATTTGGGATGAAAACCATTTATTTTGAAATCTGAAAACTGATGCAACAACTCTCAGTAATCGATTACAGCCTTGAGTAATTGATTACCCAAACTCTCTGCCTGACTGGCCTTTTAAAATTTAATTAGATTAATCGATTACAACCTTGAGTAATCGATTACTCAACTTTGCTAAAACTGGGTAATAAGTTACTCACATATAGTAATCGATTACCATGCATAGTTTTTGTTGGGTAACTGGTTTTCTCACTTATGTAACCTATTACTTAGATACAATAACTTGTTACATACTATTTTTGAAAATTGTTTTGTTTAAACTTGAAGTGTTTCAATTTTCTTAAAAAATAGTTTGAGCATTAGTACTATTTTATATTCGAGAGTATAGGATTGAAGTACCTATTTAGACATAGACTAATTTGTTCTGAAGCATTGTCTTCTTTGTCTTCATACATATTCTTCTTTTTTCTTCTTTTTGGTGATGTTGGTGCTCCAGCCATTATCCAATAAGATGACAGCCCCACTTCCTTGGGGATTTGACGACCCGTCCAGATAAATTGTCCACGTCTGACCAGAGTTATCTAGTTGAACAATTAGCTCAGCGATAAAATCTGATAAGACTTGACTCTTTATGGTTGTCTTGGGTTTGTACCGAATGTCAAACTGTGATAGCTAAATGGTCCAGGAGATCATTCGTCCGGCCAACTCTATTTTATGCAAGATTTGTCGAATGGGCCGATTGTTTCTTACCACCATAGGATGGGACTAGAAGTATTGTCGTAGTTGTCTTGCTGCTCCTATGATGGCATAGGCGACCATTTCTAATTTTTGATATTTGAGATCCAGACCCTACAAATCTTTGCTTATGAAGTAAACCAGATTCTGACCTTCTTTGTTTTCTCTGACCAGGGCGGTCGCTACTGCTTCATTAGTTACTGCTAGAAAAGAAAATAGTGTTTCAGTAGGTTCTAGCTTGGAGAGCACTAGGGAGTAGCCAAATACAATTTGAATGTCTGGAAGGCCTTCTCACAATCATTCGACCAATCGAATGTTTTGCTTTTCTTAAGCAGATGAAAGAGTGCCATAAAATGTTTGGCGGATGCGGGGAGAAATATGGATAACACCGACAATCGTTCATTCAATTGTTGAACTTCTATGACTGAGTGAGGGCTTTGCATATCTATAACAACTTGAAATGTTGCCGGATTTACCTCTATAGCTCGGCTTGTTAGCAATAATCCAAGAAACTTCTTGAATTCAACCCCAAAGGTACATTTCTTTGGGTTGAGACACATGTTGAATTTACATAACCGCCTAAAGATGGCTTCTAGAATAGAGTCATGGTCTTCTATAGGTAGACTTTTGGCGACCATATCATCCATGTAGCCCTCCATATGTTTTCCAATTTGATAGTCAAAAACACTATTCATCATCCTCTTATAGGTAGCTCCTACTTTTTTAACCCAAAAGGCATAGTCGTATAACAATATGCAGCCTTAGGTGTGATGAAAGCAAATTTATCCTGATCTGGCGGGTACATAGGTATTTGAATGTATCTGGAGTAGGCATCCATGAATAGCAAATATTGGTAGTTGGAGGAGTCGTGCACTAAGTGATCAATGTTTAGGAGGGGATATGGATCTTTGGGGCATACTTTGTTTAGATATGTGTAGTCTACGCACATCGGACATTTCCCTAATGGTTTCTTGACCAGTACCATATTGGACAACCAAGTGTTATAAGTAATTTCCTAGATAAAATCGGCTTCCAGGAGTTCAGAGATTTTCCGAGTAACCTCAGTTGTTCATTTGGTGCCCATTTTTCTTTTCTTCTAGGCTATTGGTTTGCCTAGGGTGTGTAGTTAATCGATGACAAATGATTGAGGGGTCAATCCTCGACATATTTGCGGCCGACCAAGCAAAAAGATCTTTGTTGGCCTCTAAACATTTAATCAACCTCAACCTTTCAACCTTAGTGAGGGTGTTTCCAACGTATACCAAATTTTCCTTTGTTGGTTCTAGTTGTAAAGTAGTGTTTTCGCCCTCGGGCTGAGGTTGGAACTCACCTGCATCTGTTCTGGCATCTAATTCGACCAGGTAAACATCCATTTGTCTTTTCATCAGGGGTGGCATTCTCTTTGATGTTTTTCTTGGGCAGAGGCTCATCTGGTAACAGCTTCTAGCGCTATGTTGGTTCCCGTTTACAGCGCATACTTAGAGATCAGATGAGAGGAATTTCATACACAAGTGTGGTGTGGAGACGACTGCCTCTAGACGGTTTAATGTTGGTTGGCCTAGAATAGCATTGTAAGAAGAATTACAATTAATGACCAAAAACTTCGCTTGAATTGTCCGGGTTAGGGGTTGCTCCCCAATGGTGAGCCAGATGTCCACATACCTCCGAGGAGTGATTCCTTGTCCAGTGCAGTCGACCAGTTGACCATCAGGTAGCAAATATCTATCCTTCAGCTCCATTTGGAAGAACAAGTATTGGAACATAATATCTGTCGAACTGCCTTGATCGACGAAAAGTCTTCTGACCTTTTTATTTTGGCGGTGATGACAAGGGTGCCACCCTATTTTATATTGTTGGCGAGGATTCCAAACGGTTGCTTGCAAAACTTCCTGAACTTACCTCTTTTAGGTTGTCCTGGAAGTGCCTCCTGCAGTAAATCCTCCTAAGATGGTATTAATGTCCACCAGACTCCTTTGTCGCTAGTTATTGGGGCAATACATGTCGCCTCGATCTCTATTCAAAGGACGCTCCTATTGATTTTTTTTGGGAAAACATCTCCTAGAAGGACTGGGTCGATGTGATGGTGGCGATCGTCCTTACCGGGCTACCTTGGTAATAAAATGTTGTAAATGACCAGCATGAAATAAGTCTTCAATAGTGTCCTATATATGGGTGCACTCATCAATAGGGTCTTCATAGTATTTAGATCGATCTTGGGTCCCCAGCTTTCTCCATGGATTGGGCTTAGGTAGCTGGACTAGATGAATGGCCATGACTTCTTGTAGTATTCTGGAGCGACTGACATTGAGGGGAGTGTATGTGGAATATTTTGATTTTTTGGGTGGTCGGGGTGGGTCATCTTAGGGATGTTCATGAATTTTTGGCCGTTTGGTTTCCCATGAGGGAAGTTGGTATTCTCTATGGTCAGAAGAGGGGTAGATTGGCTGAGTTTCTTCCAAGTTGATAAACTACTGAGCCTTCAATCACAGGTCTTCCATGGTAAGGTCCAAATATATTTTCCAATTCTTGCCTGAAGAGGTCGTCTTGCAGTCCTATAACCAGTATGTGCACCGCCACCTCTAGACTTAAGGTGTGGACCTTCATGGCCTCCATGTTGAAGTTGTCCAAGTACGCAAGAAGAGGTTTGCGATATTCTTGTCGAATACTGGACATAGTGTAGGAAGATCTTGGTTGTTCGTAACTTGCTGTAAACCAGATGTTGAACCCCTTGGCGAGAGTTGCCCACTGATCGATGCTATTTGGTGCCAAACGTGTAAACCATTACAAGGTAGCATGTGTTAGGGTGAGAGGGAAGGCTCGACACATGATGGGGTTAGTCGCCCCATGAAAAAGCGTAGAGGCCTCGAAGGCATCTAGGTGGTCTTGCGGATTAGTGGTGCCATCATATTGGTCGATGTTCCTTGGGCGAGCTAAGTGCTTATGTAGCACTAAGAGGTTGTTTTGTTGCTTCTCAATTGTGCAGGTTGATCGTTATAACAGCTTCCGATAAATGTGCGCATTCCATCAACCTTGCCAACACAATCTTCAAGCTTATTCATCAAGCAATTGTTACTTTAAAATTGATGAACTTGATGTAGAGTTTGTCATCATCAAAAAGGGGGAGATTGAAAGTGTGCATGTCAAGAGGAACACTTTGGAAAGCTCTCCTTGAACGTCATGGTTTTGATGAGGACAACGTGTGCCTAAAAGTGCTTGAAGATAACCAACAATCCAACGTGCTTGAGTCTTTTATTTGGTACTAGGCTTAGACTAGTTTCTAGTTTAAGTTGAGTCGAAGGCTTAGGGCACCTAAAACATGTCTCATATGCATTTATCTTTAAATCATTTCATCCATGAGATATGTTCATTTGATAATATGTTCATGCATTACATAAATACATGTATATATGCATTCTAGGCATAAAACTAAGTGTCAAACATGTATTATCTAAGTGCATAACATATTTGATGTTTTCTATTTGAAAATACATATTTTATTTAGTGTTAATCGATTAACCATACCTTTAATCGATTAACCCAACTGCTGTGTAAAGTGGTTGCCACTGGAACACGTTTTTGTAATGCAGTTAATCGATTAAAGGTTTACGTTAATCGATTAACCTAACTGATTTTTAAGTTGTTAAAACTGAAAAACTGAAAAACAGAATCAGTTATGATTTTTAGTCCCGTTAATCGATTAAGAAGGTATTTAATCGATTATCTGGGGTTCTGGACTGATTCTTTATAAACTGCGTTTTCAGAATTAATCTCATAAGTTGCATGTTGCATTTATTAGAGAGTTAGAGCATTCTACGTGTTAATTGCTGCATCTATTTGTTAATTGCATTAGTGAGTTTAGAAATGAGAGATTCCTTGCTTTAGGATTGAGTGCATTTCATGTTATAATCTCTCATGTTTTCCCTCACATGTTCATGCATATTTTTGATGCGTTTTTCATGAATTTTATAATTCTGTAACTTCTGTTTTCATAACTAATACTTGTCATTTCACATGTGTTTGTGTTAAATGTGCATTAGAGTAAAGCCTTCATGTTGTATTTGAGCTTAGGTATAGCTTAATATTACTCTTGTAATTCTTGTGTAATTGTTGTGAAAGGGAATCTCTTGGTGTCGTATCACCAGTAGAGATTGTGTGTTTCTTCATAGCTTAGAGTGTAAGAAAAGGAAAGAACGAGAGATTCTTTGGCTGGGGCTACGCCGAAAGAAACGTTTTCTTTATCGGTAGGAAGGGAGTCAAACCATTGGATAGTTTCTTTGATTTCTTGTCATTTGCTAAGTGTTGTAATTGGATAATGTGTTTGTAAATTACATTGATTCGATTATAGTGAAGGAAATCTCCCAAGTCAGCCGGGAGGCCTGGATGTAGTTTGCAGTGGACAGCAAACGAACCAGGATAAAAATTCGATTTGCAGGATTTGTTTCTCTCTCTCTCTTTACTGTTTTTCAATCGATTTAATTTGTATATTTGATTCAACTAATACATTCTGTTCTTTTGTTGTATTGCAAGCTATTCTGATATACAAATTTGTAAGCTCTGTATTCGTTCTGTTATCGGTTATTTGTTTCGCATTTAATCGTTTCTGTAATTGCTTACTGGTTCTGTTTAATCGATTAATATTCCTGTGTTAATCGATTATACTGTTTCTATTAATCGATTAAAATAGTTTCTGTTTAAAACTGTTTTTTGTGTTAATCGATTAAGACTGTGCTTATAATCGATTATCCTTTTCTCCTTAATCGATTAAATAGGGTTGATTCAGCATTAAGTGTTGATTTGCGAAAAGCGGTAATTCTAACCGCGACACCTATTCAACCCCCCCCCCCTTCTAGGTGTATTGTAACCACTGATACCTAACAAGTGGTATCAGAGCTAGTACGAAGTGCTAGCTCAACCGCGTATTCGTGATCCTAAAGGGAAAAGGAATGGGTTCTTCAAATCCATTTGGTGGTGATGGGTCATCCATTAATCGACCACCAATATTCAGTGGTGAAGGGTATGCCTACTGGAAAGTGCGCATGCAAATTTTTATTGAGGCCATAGACTCGGATATTTGGGAATCCGTAGTCAACGGCCCTTACGTTCCACAACATCTTGTGGACGATCAACCTAAAGATAAACCGAAAAGTTTATGGACCGATGATGAGCGCAAAAAGGTCCAGCATAACCTGCGCGCCAAAAACATCATCACATCGGCCCTATCATATGATGAATTCTTTAGGGTCTCGCAGTGCCATAATGCGAAAGAAATGTGGGACACTTTACAAGTGACTCACGAAGGCACTAGCGAAGTCAAGCGCGCAAGACTGAACGCGCTGACCCACGAATATGAGTTGTTTCGCATGTTACCAAGCGAATCAATATGTGATATGCAAAAGCGATTCACTCATATTGTCAACCATTTAGTTGCTCTCGATAAATCATTTGCTAGAGGTGAACTAACTAATAAAGTTTTGCGTTGTCTTGACAGGAGATGGCAACCAAAGGTGACTGCAATTGTTGAGTCTAAAGATTTAGATTCTATGCCTTTAGCTACTTTATTTGGAAAACTTCAAGAGCATGAAATGGAGTTGGGTCGCTTGACCATGAATGAAGAATCAGACCGGAAGAAGAAGAGCATCACATTGAAGGCCACGACCTCCAAAGACAAAGAAGAGAAAATTGATGATGAATCTGATTCCGATCTAGATGATGAAACTATGGGTCTCCTAGTCCGAAAATTTAGCAAATTCATTAAAAGAAAAGGAGGACTCAAAAAGTTTCAAAAGAAGGAAGCGAAAGAGTCAACCAGTAAAGGCAAGAATAACAAGGATCGCTTCACTTGCCATGAGTGTGGAAAAGTAGGGCACATGAGGTTTCAGTGTCCAACCTACCTAAAGAAGGTTGATTCAGAAAAGAGCACTCCCAGGGACTTCAAATCCAAGAAAGCTTACATCGTTTGGGATGTACCTGAGGAGGAGTCGACATCAAGCACCTCAAGTGAGGAGGAGTCAGCAAAGCTGTGTCTGATGGCCAGATCTGACATCGATACAAATTCAGACTCATGCAAGGGCAATGATGAGGTATATTCTGACACCTCATCCACTTCGGATGATTCACCTCCTTATGATGTATTGTATGATGCTTATGTCGAGTTGCATGATGAATTAAAGAAATTGGCTAGAATTAACATTGATAGGAAAAGGATAATCCTGATAAACGAACAAAAAATAAGCCAATTACAAAAAGAATTAGATGAATTAAAACTGGAAAATGAAACTTTAGATCTCATCTATTCTTGTAGTTCATGTAACTGCTCTGCTAGTAACTTATGTCAAAAACCTGTCTGTGAGACTTGCGAGACTTTGCAAGAGGACAATTTTAAACTAAATGAAAAACTCACACGTCTCACAAACAGTAAACTGCAATTAGATAACCTGCTTAATCAAACTAGAAATGTTGGTGATCGAACTGGTCTAGGTTATACTCGCACTGCTAAAAAGAAGCGACCATATAGAAAACCGGTAGCTCAAGCTAAAAACAAATATCATAAGCATTCTCCTACTTGTTTTTATTGTAACACATATGGTCATACTTATCATTCATGCTATATCAAAAAGTATGGTATACCTAGCGGAGTTTATGTATGGAAAAAGAAGGGAGATAATTCCCTAATCACTAACAGAAAAGGACCCAACACCAATTGGGTACCTGAGAAAAGTAAGTAATCTATTTTGCAGGTATGTCTCCGAACACATGGACAAAAATGGTACTTAGATAGTGGGTGTTCGAGGCATATGACAGGTGATAGATCAAATTTCCTGGATCTCTCACTTAAAGGAAAAGGATACGTCACTTATGGAGACAACAACAAGGGAAAGATACTCGGCACAGGAACAGTTGGTAACTCATCCCAAACTCTGATTGATAATGTCCTTTATGTTGAAGGACTAGAACATAACTTGTTGAGTATAAGCCAACTCTGCGATAAAGGTAATCGTGTATCCTTCGATTCTGATTGTTGTGTCATTCGTGATATTTTATCTAATAACGTTAAATTTGTTGGTCACCGTATAAATAATATTTACATGGTTAATTTGGACGATGTCACTACATTATTTTCAAAATGCCTTATTTCTAAAGAAGATGACATCTGGCTATGGCATAGACGTGTTGCACATATCCATATAAAGCATCTAGATAAATTATCATCAAACGAACTAGTTGAGGGGCTACCAAAATTGAATTTTAAAACTAAAGAAATTTGTGACACTTGTCAAAAGTGTAAACAAACCAAAAACTCTTTTAAAAATAAAAATGTGATATCCACTTCAAGACCTTTGGAGCTACTCCATATGGACTTGTTTGGACCATCACAAATCATGAGTTTTGGTGGTAGTTACTACGCTCTAGTTATTGTTGATGATTTCTCTAGATTTACATGGACATTGTTTTTATCATCAAAAAGCGACGCGTTCAAAAATTTTAAAAATCTTGCCAAGCAAATCCAAAACCAACTTAACCTAAAAATAATATATATACGAAGTGATCACGGGGGAGAATTTGAGAACTTTCAGTTCGACAAATTCTGTGATAAGCATGGCATTTTGCATCAGTTCTCTGCTCCTCGCACTCCACAACAAAATGGAGTTGTAGAGAGGAAAAATCGTGTTTTAGAAGAATTAGCGAGAACCATGCTTAACGAAAGTAATACCCCCAAGTACTTCTGGGCTGATGCAGTTCATACTGCATGCTATGTTATAAATCGAGTACTCTTAAGGCCAAATTTGAACAAAACTCCTTATGAACTTTTAAAAGGCCGCAAACCAAATATATCCCATCTTCACGCTTTCGGTTGCAAATGTTTTATATTAAATAATGGAAAGCGGGCCTTAGGGAAATTCGACTCTAAAGCCGATGAGGGAATATTTTTGGGATACTCGATCCATAGCAAAGCCTTCAGAGTCTTTAACAAATATTTAATGCAAGTTGAAGAGTCTATCCATGTACAGTTTGACGAATCTTCTCCAAAAGAGAAGAGAAAGGTCGTTTCTGATGATGTAGCAGGTGCTTTGGAAGAAGCATACTCAAAGGACATGGATAATGAAAAAGGAGCCAATAATGAAGGTCAAGCCGAACCTCAAGAGCACTCAGATATGTCAACCGTGTGGAAAACTAAGAAAGCTCACTCGATTGATAAAGTTAAAGGTGACATATCTACGGAAGTGGTAACCCGTAGTTCCTTACAAAATTTTTGTAATTTTGTAGCTTTTGTATCGCAAATTGAGCCTAAGACCGTTGATGAGGCCATTGAGGATGTACACTGGGGTATAGCTATGCAAGAAGAGCTAAACCAGTTCGAGCGTAACAGTGTTTGGGACTTGGTCCCTAAACCTAAAGATCATCCCGTGATTGGTACTCGATGGGTCTTCAGAAATAAACTTGATGAATCTGGCTTAATAATTCGAAATAAAGCACGTTTGGTGGCCAAAGGCTACAACCAGGAGGAGGGTATCGATTATGACGAAACCTACGCTCCTGTAGCCAGATTAGAGGCCATCAGGATGCTTCTTTCCTTTGCATCTTTAATGAATTTCAAACTTTTTCAAATGGATGTAAAAAGCGCCTTCCTGAATGGATACATTCAAGAAGAAGTTTATGTTGACCAACCGCCTGGTTTTGAAAATTTTAAATATCCGAACCATGTTTACAAACTTAAAAAGGCACTATATGGTCTCAAACAAGCTCCTAGAGCTTGGTATGACAGACTTAGTACCTTTCTTTTAGAAAAAGGGTTCGAGAGAGGCTTGGTTGACACAACGTTTTTTATTAGAAAATCAGAAAATCATGTTCTGCTTGTACAAATCTATGTAGATGACATAATATTTGGATCTACTAATGATATCTTGTGTAGAGAATTTTCTGAGATGATGCAGGGGGAGTTCGAAATGTCTATGATGGGAGAACTCACATTCTTTCTAGGATTGCAGATAAAGCAGCTAGAAAGTGGGATATTCATCCATCAGGCGAAATACTGCAAAGAGCTACTCAAGAAATTTGAAATGGACAAATGTAAGGAAGCTTCCACACCTATGGCATCTGCTTGCTACTTAGACAAAGATGAGAAAGGAAAAGCAATCGAGGTAACGAAGTATCGTGGTATGATTGGGTCTTTACTTTACTTAACTGCAAGTAGACCTGATATCATGTTCAGTGTATGCATGTGTGCGAGATATCAATCATCACCTAGAGAATCACACTATATAACTGTTAAAAGAATCATGAGATATCTAAAAGGAACTATTAACATGGGATTATGGTATCCTCGGGATGCCTCACTATCCTTGGTGGGTTATTCCGATTCCGATTTCGCTGGATGTAAATTGGATCGGAAAAGCACTAGTGGTACTTGCCACCTATTGGGCAGTTCATTAGTAGCATGGCACAGCAAGAAGCAAGCCTGTGTTGCTTTGTCCACCGCCGAAGCGGAATACATTGCCGCTGGTGTGTGTTGCGCTCAAATCCTTTGGATGAAGCAGCAACTTAAGGACTTTGGTCTTAAACTCGAAAAGATCCCAATAAAATGCGATAATACAAGTGCCATTAACCTATCCAAGAATCCCGTTTTGCATTCTAGAACAAAGCATATAGAAATTAGACATCATTTTTTGCGTGATCATGTACAAAAAGGTGACTGCGTTCTTGAATTTGTGGAAACATCTAAACAGTTAACAGATATTTTCACCAAGCCCCTTCCCGGGGATACTTTCTATGTTCTAAGGAGGAAACTAGGAATTCTTGATGAACAATATCTTGTTTAAAAATTGCTTAGTTGTTTACATTAATTGTCCTACCTCTATATGCCCATGTGTTTCATGTTTGAATGATAGATGTTGAAAATGCAAAATTATATCTCTTGATTAACCTCTTTCTGTGATTATAAATGTCTCGATAAATCTGTTGCAATGCATGCATGTGTCCAAAAAAAGTCGAAACCACTCTGCTGCATAAAAACAAAATTTTTACTGTTTTAATCGATTATGTCAATGGTTAATCGATTACCTGGGCTTAATTTTTGAAAATTAAATTTTTTTTTGATTTAATCGATTAAACAGCCCGTTAATCGATTACATGGGCAACTTTTTTTTGAAAATTCAAATTTTACACTGGTTAATCGATTAAACCATCCCGTTAATCGATTAAAACCAGTACGTTAAAGGCAGACAATGTCTCGGTTCTGTACTTT
>NW_017720948.1:0-509 GCF_001865875.1 Lupinus angustifolius | reverse complement strand
TTGATACTATCATTACTGAGTATACTGATAAAGATCACTTGGTTGGTGAGAGTCTTATTCATAAGATGGGAATATACAAGTATGGTACTACTTGGCAGTATCAGGAGGACTATACCACATTTGATCTGGATTTGTCTAATAATGATAATCAGGAGGATTTGGATAATCAGAATGCAACTACTCAAGGGGAGTCTTTTGGAACAGCACCTCAGAACTCTGTTTTTGGTCTAGCTCAGATGGAAGCTATGGAGCAACGGCTTAACAACCGTATGGATCTGCACTTCCAAGGGCTGAAGGACTCTTATTTTGCAGGCATGGAGCAGTACGAAGAACGTCAGATTGCCTACACCGACAACAAATTTCAGGAGCTGAGGAACATGATTCAATCTACCGCTGAGGCTCAGAATGCCATGTTTTGCTCAGAATTTCAGAAGTTGTCTGTGCTTATCAGGGGAGATCAGAACACTGCTATGCCTGATGATCAGACTGACTATCCTCCGCCTCAACCT
>NW_017720947.1:0-1028 GCF_001865875.1 Lupinus angustifolius | reverse complement strand
ATGGCACCTTCTGGATTTAGTTGTTGTTGTTGCTTTCAGAACTTATTCATGTTTTGCTTTTTGTCTTTGATTGACTTTATGGTCTGTACCATTTCCTGACTTCCTTGACTCTTTATGCTATGCTCAAATGTTTTTTTTGTTTTTGCTTTAATTATGTCGAATAGCTTATCTGTTTCAGTGAATGGTTCTTGATCATATGAGATTTGATATTGCTAACATTGTTAAATATTTGATTAACTCTTGTATGCCATTCTCCTTTCAAATTAGCTATTTTTTTGTCAAATCTAGCGCATTTGTTCAATTTACCGGAAAATGAAACAGGTTAATTTGTTAAATGCCAAATTAATTCATTAACTTCGTTTTATGACTAACTAATATCTCTTCCTAGCTTTTTTGACCTGGGTTATCTTTTTGATAATGTCAAAAGGGGGAGAAAGGTTGTTTTGTTGTTTCTTGATTGTGCAGGTTGATCATAATAACAGCTTCCGATATATTTGCGCATCATATCAACCATGCCAACACAATCTTCAAGCTTATTCATCAAGCAATTGTTATTTCAATTGATGAACTTGATGTAGTGTTTGTCATCATCAAAAAGGGGGAGATTGAAAGTGTGCATGTCAAGAGGAACACTGTGAAAAGCTCTCCTAATATGTCATGGTTTTGATGAGGACAACTTGTGCCTAAAAGAGCTTGAAGATCACCAACAAATCAACGTGCTTAAGTCTTTATTTGGTACTAGGCTTAGACTAGATTCTAGTTTAAGTTGAGTCAAGGCTTAGGGCACCTAATACATGTCTCATATACATATATCTTTTAAATCATTCCATCCATGAGATATGTCATTCATAATATGTTCATGCATTACATAAATACATGTATATGTGCATTCCAGGCATAAACTAAGTGTTAAACATGTATCATCTAAGTGCATAACATATTTGATGTTTTGTATTTAAAAATACACTTTTTAAATTGCTGTTAATCGATTAACCAATCCTTTAATCGATTAACCCAACTGATGTGAA
>NW_017720946.1:0-73376 GCF_001865875.1 Lupinus angustifolius | reverse complement strand
GTAACCACTGATACCTAACAAGGACATGATCGCTTCTTTGAAGGGGTGTCTTGCTCGTGGGGAGCTATAGTCGGAGGGATGAGTTGTATGAGTGATTTTTGTCTTTGGGGGGAGGGGGGGGCTCGATGGAGTGCACGTCGGCAACTGGTAGAGGGGTCTGTTGCTAGACTCGGGTTTGTGTTGGCGGAGTTCGTCTAATAGATGGGCTTCTTGCTAGATAATTTGGGCTTGAGTTTGGATCATTTGGAGGAGCTGTTGAGTGGTAAGTGCTTCTAGGGTTGGGTCTGGTGGATGGCTTTGGCTTGCTTGTTAGGATGGTTGTACTAGTGTTGGAGGATCAATGGAATGGGTATCATGGTTCAGAGGCATGTATGTAGTGATTGGTTCTGCTTGGATGAGGGGTTGAGCTTGGCTACGAGTGGTAACCATGTTGTAGGTAAGCCACAGACGGCGCCAATCTTCTTTTATGCTAATAGGATAGGGTCGGAATCGGATGTCCAATTGAGTAACATTAGGAGCCTTTGTCAGAATGTTGTCTGGACCTGTAGGAGGAGGTACCTGAAAATGTTATGCGATGATGAAGTCAGTATGTGGTTTTAGAGAGAGGATGAGATTAAATAAGAGAGAAATGAGAATGTCAAGTAATGAATGCAAGCAATAAATCAAGGAATGAGAGATTAATTGGTATTTCCTGTGTGGAAGCCTCCTATTTATAGAGTTTGGAATGGTGGACGTGGTGTCTGGCCATTGGCTGGTATTCAGTAGGTATGGTAGGAGTATGTCAGGCGTATGTCAGGTTGTCCTTAACCACCCTGCAAGTCTGCTAATGTCAATCTGTCGAGGGCAGGTAGAACTTACAGACGGCATGGTAGGTGTAATGTCAGCGACGCATTAATGATGAGTCAGAGGTGCGTGAATGGTGCGTCAGAGGTGCATTAATAACACTTGTAGTAAACTCAACCCGACTTTGGTGGGGAATGAAGGATGTTTAATATAGTTGTGCACCCAGTACGGACCTAGAATAGCCCGAATTTAACCGGGTGGAACAACTTCTTCTGTTTCACTTTAAATTATAGAAAAATATTTAATTATAGTAAAAAAAAAATCTCATGCAATCTTCTCCCTTTAAAACCACTTCATAAATATTCAGAAATTTACTATTTGCTTATTGATGACTACAAGTTCTTCTGTACTTTCAAAGTAAGACGTTATTTTTATATATATTATATGTACGGTTGCATGTGTATCACATGCACTTTGTAATTCATTTTCTTTGTGAAAAAGTTTAAGTATCACATGAATACTTATACATCATATGTATATTTCTAATAAACAAAATCTTATGATATACTCACATCTTTTAATTATATAATAAATTTAAATACATATCGCTCGTCTTGTCATACGAAAGCAGGAACCCAAAGCATTTTGTTGCCACTCTAGTAAACCGACCAGAACAGTATAGCTCAGTGCACCTATACAATAAAAGGTGTTATAAAAGATTTTTAAATAATGATTAAGCTATAATAAAGAACATGAGTATAATATAATATTATTTTTTCTCCTCCATTTTAGTATTGGGGAGTGTGTGACTTTATAGGAAAATATATTTCAAGATTCTTCAACACTATTTATCTTGGTTAAAATAAACAAATATCTCACTTAAGGATGTCAATTGGATGAATTTAGATAGATATGGATTTGGATCCTAATGGATGGATAGAAAGTCATCCATCAATTCATAAAATCACATTTCTAAACTATCAAATTTATCCATATTCAATAGATTCTAATCTACTCATTCCATCTATGTATCCATTTTAATGGATTGGATGAATGAATATTCAATCAATTTAATTGTTTTTTAATTTGAACTAAAGTATTTTTAAGAAAACATTATTTGAAGAAAAAATCCTTTTAGAAATTATTAGTTAACAAATCATTTTTAAAAATTAATTTATAAAACATTTTTGAATTTTTTTTTATAAAAAACACTTTTAAAAAGTGTTTTTTTTAGAAAACACTTTAAAAAATCTCAGTATTTAAAATTACATGTGAAAGCTAACAGTTTAGATGAGGTCAGAGATATTGTATTGTATAATCATACATTTTTCTTGTGCTCAATTATGATACAAAATGTTATACTAATCCTTATTGAAACTTTTTTAAAGAATGTTTTGATAAAAAGGATAATATTGTTGATGAATTTTTTTGTTAGAAATACTAGTTTATATTTTGCATGTTGAGTTTGCATATCAAAGTTGGGTCTGCATATTGCTTTATGGGAAAAAAATATTATTGTTTTTAGTTTTTTTGGATGGATTCAGTATATACCCATCAATATCCATTGGATATAATGGATGGATTTGAATCCATCCATTATTAACATTATCCATTGGATTATATTCATTTAAATCCATCAACTCTAACGGATGGATTTGGATGAATTTAATTTTGATAGATTGTGGATAATTTTGCCACCTCTAATCTTACTCTTATAAAATCTACACAATTTGTTTATACCTTAGCGAATATCCCGCTTCACGTTCCTCAATATATAACTCTCTTTACCAACACTCTCATGGAACTTCCACCACATGACAACATGCCCCAGTCAGTGTAAGCCTTGTTGTGTATCCTTGATGTAAAAATTGATTGAAGAAGAAGATGGATGAACTATGCAAGCTCTAGAAGGAGAGGAAAAAATGAGAAAAGAAGATAATAGAATTGACATTGATGAATTGAATAGAATTAACGAATTAATGAATACAACCCAATATATAGGTGAGACAATACAAACCAACTAACCTCTAAATATTAGCTAACTTACTTGCCATGTAAACAACTCTGACCAACTAACATCCTATTCTGGAAAAACCCAATCTTGCTGAGCAAGATTTTATGAACAAGAATTTCCCAACATGTTGCCTTTGTCTCGCTGAGTGAGGTTGGGCTCGCTTAGAAAAATCATTTGGCTCGTTGAGCGAGTCTCCTGGCTAGCTAAGCGAGTATTGCAAAACTTCATGTTGAAGTCTCCCTTGCGAGAGCAAGTCTCATTAAGCGAATCCCTCCTCCCTGAGCGGGTTCTTGTTGTTTTTCACGTGTTTTGGCACACATCTTAGCATGTACCACTCTAGCTCTTGTCTTTGACACTTGTGCCTACACCACTATCACAATTCTAGCATGTGCCATTGGCGCAATTCTGGTCCACATCTAATACTCCCCTATAAGTTCAGACACATATATAATGGAAAACCTTCTTAAGGGGGATGGTGGCAAAATCTTTAGCACTCAATGGTTTTGTTAAGGCTTCTGAACAATCATTAGTGCAAACTTTCTTTAATTAAGTGATATGCCTCTGTTGGTACTTCCTCTTTCCAATCTTAGAAATTATTTAAGATTTCCAAGATCCTTTATTTTGTAAGTCTTGTCTAAAATGGACTTGATGTGATCAATTTCTTTAATGTTATTACGTAATATTTTAATGTCATCCACAATACACATTTCTTGACAAACATAGAGGGACCACTATTAGATTTCTCATATCCATTATTTTCCAAAAAGTGTGATAGCTTTGCAAACCATATCTGTTGACTTGTTTGAGTTCATAAAATATAAGCATGATACTATTAAGTGCCAAATTGTTAAGGAAATTCATATGCCTTGGGGCACTTAGTGCACATTTATATTGTAACTGTGTAAGATTCTTGATAACTTAGTAATCTTGTTCTGTGTAGGAAATTTTATGTGTTTATGTTGTTTCAGGATAATATTTAAGAAAAAAAGGAGAAAAGGAGAAGATTGGTACTTATTAGCACCGCAAGCCTCGCCCAAGACACAAATAGGAGAAAAATCACTAGAAATCATTGTTGTCCCTCGCCCAAGTGACAGTTGGAGCTAAAAAGGTCATGATGTCCAGCCTGATCCTCACTTAAGCGAAGGATCCTCGCCCAAGCAAGGTACTCAAGTCTGAAAGCCTCTTATTTACTCGCCAAGCGAGAATCTCTAGCTTGGGCGAGGTTTGGGAGTTGGAACTGATATTGGCGGTTTTAGAAGTCAGAAAGGGATCCCATTCACTTTTCATAAGCATATTTAGCACGAAAATAGAGAGGAACACATGGAGAGTAGGATAGAAATCGTGGAAACGATTTTACTACGCATTATTCCTTGTATAATTTCATGATTCGAGTGTTATAATAGCGAGAACGAGTGATTAGATCTTGCTGTGGGATTCAAAATGTAATCTTCTAACCTTTGTATTCCTGGATTCAATTCCATTGTTATTTGATTTTGGGAAGTTCATCCCGTTCTTAATGCATGAATTTACTTTGCTACAAATTTATTGTTCTTGGGTTCAAGTTTAATTGGGAAGTTAAACTTGACACCGAACCTGGATCATCTTCCTTCATACATCATTGCTCTAGGAATGGAGAATGATGCATGATTTGCTTTTACATGGAACTTAATGCTAGTTAATCGGTCAAATATTCAAGGAATTGGTATTTGAGTTATTATCTAAGGATTTTACACTCAAGGGATTGATGTGAATGATTTGAATGATATGTGCATATGAATCAGTAACTTCACAATTCACTTGGAATTGAATCCGTGGATGTCATTGGGAAAGAACAATGCATTTCGATCTCAGTTTATTTTACTTGTTTTTCGTTCAATTTATGATTTTTCACAACTAAACACAAAATTTTATAATGACATCATTGTAAATATATACTCAATTCATTCTTGTAGGAATTAGTTAAATCTAGTTTGCTCCCTGAGGACGATATTATGGTATTTTACCGGATTTTATTACTTGGATGATACGATGCACTTGCCGATCCATAAATATCTAACAAGTTTTTGGCGCCGCTGCCGGGGAGCAATGAGTGATTTACATATTAGTTCTTTCTAGAGTTTATTGTGTTTTGTACATAGTTATTCTTTAATTCTTTGTAGTATAGTGTTAACCCGTGTGCTAACATTTGATGTTGTCTTCTTATTTATGCTTTTGCCAGGTAAATCTAAAGAAGAGCAACTATAATACAATCCAGAGATTGAGAAGTCTGGTAAAAGTAACCAGAAGAAAGCAAAATAGAAGAGAAAGTAGGCTCCTTAGGAAGCACAGTGTAGCTCTGACTTGGCTACAATTCCTACAGTTTCAGAATCTCAGTCCGAGAAAATGGAGAATGTCAATAATGCTGCTGATAATAACCCAATGCCTAATCCTCCAAGGAGGGCTTTAGGAGATTATGCTATGTATCAAGGTATTCGACACTACTCTTGCATTGTGATTCCATCTTATTGCATGCATAAGATCCATATGGAAGAGGATTACAAACCGGTGGCGCAACCTCAGAGGTGTCTTAATCCCACTATGAAGGAAGTGGTGAAGAAGGAAGTGATGAAACTATTGGATATTGGGATGATTTATCCCATATCTGATAGTAAGTGAGTTAGTCCTGTTCAGGTGGTCCTAAAGAAGAGAGGTGTGATTGTGGTCAGGATTGACAAGGATGAATTCATCCCGACCAGAACAGTCATTGGTTGGCGAATGTGTTTTGATTACCGGAAACTGAACCAGGCCACTCGCAAAGATCACTTTCCTCTGCCATTTATGGACCAAATGATAGAAATATTGGCTGGACAAGAATTCTACTATTTCCTGGATGGCTATTCTAGTTATAATCAGATCATTGTAGATCCACAAGACCAGGAAAAAACAGGTTTCACTTGTCCTTTTGGTGTCTTCGCATACAGGAAGATGTCATTTGGACTATGCAATGCACCGACAACATTTCAGAGGTGCATGTTAGCTATTTTTCTGATCTTGTGGAGCAGTGCATTGAGGTCTTTATGGATGACTTCTCGTTCTTCGGGTCGTCATTTGAGAGCTGTTTGGCCAATCTAGACATCGTTCTGCAACGATGTGTTGAGACAATCCTGATACTGAACTGGGAAAAGTGTCACTTCATGGTGACTGAGGGAGTGGTCTCGGGACACATGATTTCTTCTAGGGGCATCGAAGTTGATAAGGCAAAGATTGAGGTCATCAAGGACCTTCCACCACCACTTAATGTCAAGGGAATCTGGAGTTTCCTTTAGCATGCAAGTTTCTATAGAAGGTTTATTAAAGACTTTTCTAAAACAGCAAAGCCACTTAGCAATCTTTTAAACAAAGATACTATTTTTCAATTTGATGTTGAGTGTGCCAAATCTTTTGAAACCTTAAAACAACAACTGATTTCTGCTCATGTTATAGTAGCACCCGACTGACATCTTGATTTTGAACTGATGTGTGATGCTAGTGATTATATTGTCAGCGCGGTACTTGGACAGCGAAAGGCTAAAGTTTTCCATGCCATACACTATGCTAGTAAGGTACTCAATAAGGCACAAGTTAATTATGCCACCATAGAAAAAGAACTACTAGCTATAGTGTATGCTTTGGAGAAATTTAGATCATATTTGATTGGCTCCAAAGTCATAATTTTTACTGATCATGCTGCTGTAAAATACTTTCTAACTAAATTGGACTCCAAGCCGAGATTGTTGCCTTGGGTTTTGTTGTTGTAGGAATTCTACTTGGTGTTCAAGGATAAAAAGAGAGCGAGAATTGTCTAGCAGATCATCTGTCAAGACTAGTCAATCAAGAGGTCATAGTAATAGAATCAGAGGTGGTGGAGGAGTTTCCTGATGAGAAGCTTCTCATGGTTCATAAAAGGCCATGGTTTGCTGACATGGCTAACTTTAAAGTTGTAGAGGTCATTCCTGAAGAGTTGTCGTGGCATCAAAAGAGAAGATTCTTGCGAGAGTCTCGTCAGTATGTGTGGGACGACCCTCGTCTTTTTAAGACTGGGTCGGATGGACTATTGAGAAGGTGTGTATCCACATAAGAGGCTAAGAGCATCATATGGCACTGTCACAGTTCGTCATATGAAAGGCACTTTAATGGAGAGAGGACAACTGCAAAAGTCCTCCAATTTGGCTTATACTGGCCTTCTATATTCTAGGATCTACATCAGTATGCACAACAATGTGATAAATGCTAGAGATTAGGCGGGATCTCTAAGAGAAATGAAATGCCTTTGACAAACATTCAGAAAATTTAGGTGTCTAATTGCTGGGGAATTGACTTTATGGGACCATTTCCATCGCCATGCTCACAAGTATACATTCTGGTGAAGGTTGACTATGTGTCCAAATGGGTAGAGGCCGTAGCTGCACAAAAGGATGATGATATGACGGTGATCAACTTTTTGAAGAGGAATATATTCAGTCGGTTTAGCACACCTCGGGTACTCAACAGTGACGGAGGATCACATTTCTGCAATTCACAATTGGAGAAGGTCCACAACACTACGGGGTCCGACACAAGGTAGCATCACCTTATCATCCACAAACAAATGAACAAGCGGAGGTGTCCAATCCAGAGATCGAGAGAATTCTGGAAAAAACTGTGTCAACCACAAGGAATGATTGGTCTTTTCGATTGGATGATGCACTATGGGCCTACCAGACAGCATCCAAAGCATCCACTCGATTGTCCCCATTTTAGCTGGTATATGGGAAGGCCTATCATTTGCCTGTAGAGCTTGAGCATAAAGCATTCTGGGCCCTCAAGTTTTTCAATATGGACCCTAAAGCAGCAAGTGACCAAAGGAAACTTTAGTTGCAACATTTGGAGGAGATGAGGCTCACTGCCTATGAATCTTCCAAATTATACAAAGAGAATGTCAAGCTATATCATGACCAAAAGCTCCATCAAAAAGACTTCTGGGTGGGTCAGAGTGTGTTGTTGTTCAACTTCTGGATGAAGTTGTTTTTGGGCAAACTGAGGTCTAAATGGTCAGGACTCTTCCTAATTAAGGAAGTTAAATCGTGTGGTGCGATCGAATTGCAAGACCTAGCATCTCAGAGAAGATGGGTAGTCAATGGCCAAAGGGTGAAACCTTACTTGGGTGGTGACGTCGAGTGGCTCACCATAATCATCAACTTATCAGATGTGTAATAGAATAGGCGTCGAGCTAATGAAGTTAAACAAACACTAACTGGAAGGAAATCCAACTTTATTTTCTGCTTGCATTAAAAAAAGAAAAAAAAAGGAATTTTTGGGTATTTCTTGCTCAAGTGAGGCATTTGTCGCTCAGGCGAGGAAGCTGACCCTTCAATGCTAGGTCCCTCGCTTAAGAGAGAGTCGCCTCGCCCAAGCGAGGAGGGCTTAAATGTTTTGAAAAGTTCTATCCAATCCTCGCCCAAGCAAGAACTCCTCGCTCAAGAGAGGCTGGCAGGTGCACATTTTCTGAGCTTCTCACTTAAGCGAGAGCTCGTTGCTCAAGCGGGAGACCGTGAATTTGCTTTTAAAAATAGGGGTGAGGGGTCCAACCCCTCATATCCCCATTGCAATCAAACACGAAAAGCAACCTCGTGAATCTCTCCAAGAGCCCAAGTTCTCTTCTTCTTCATCAGTTAGTGCACACACACAAGCTTTGCATCGTGAGCGGACCAAAGTAAGTGCATTTTTGGTATCTTGAACCTATTACCTCTCTATTTATGCATTTTGATAACTCTCATTTGTTTAGGCACATTTAGGCACTTTAGGTCGCTCTTGATACCACTTTATCATTAGTATTGCATTACATTGTTGTTGTGTTACGATGAGTGCCCACATCAAGAAACCTGTGGTTCCTAAGTGGAAACCCCAAATATAATTCATAAAAGTGGCACTCATGTGTTCGAGTTGGTTAAGCGGTTGTAATAGTGACATTGTAGCAATGAATATCATTTGTGAATTAATTTATGTAATGTCACTCACTATGTATTTGGTTTTGCTATGTTACAAGAGGAGAAAGTCTATTCCTAAAAAGGATCCCCTCCTCCCAAGAAATTGAAGGGTGTATCAACCTCCCAAGCCCCGCAAGCGTTCGACAGAACCAAATTCAAGAAGAAGGGCAAGGAGGATCGTTATCTCCTGCTCCTCGACTGGATTTTTGTGCCAGAGAGGCGAGTGCATTTACAGACAGAGGACCTTCCGGTTATTACTATGCATCTAGATCGGTTGAAATGGTGGATATTGGCCACCCCAAATGAGAAATTTGATCCATATGTAGTACGTGAGTTTTATGCAAATGCTTACCCGTTGAAGGAGGGCGGAGAAGAGCTGGCTTACAAATCCTGGGTGAGAGGGAAAATAGTGCTATTTGACAGAGATACAATCAATGACCTGTTGGGTAGCCCGTATGATGCAGGAATCGATGGGACCGAGGACGAGTACAATTGGATGATTCCGAAGTCTTATACTCTAGCCCAAGGCAGGTTCGACCCGAGTAACACCGCTCAGAAGTTGTGCATTCCTGGACAATCTTACACCACTAACTCTGATGGTCATCCATTGCAGATTTACTGAAAGCACATGACTTCGCTGGCCCATTTGTGAATGATATTCCTCTTGCACAATGTGATCCCTAATAGTCACGTATCATTTTTTCCACTGTTTGACTGCTACATTATATATGCCATCCTCCACGGCCTGAACATCGATGTGGATGGAATCATTTCACATGAGATGTACAAAACCGTAGTGCGGGCTGGGAAGAAGGGTGCATTGGGATTCCCTTCTCTGATTACTGAATTATGCGTACAACATGGGGTTGCGGTGAATAGAACCGAGAAGATTAAACCTCCTATTACCTTGTAGTATATCTCTCAAAACTGCAAAGAGGAATGTGGTTGGAATCATTTCACAGGAGATGCACAAAACCGTAGTGCGGGCTGGGAAGAAGGGTGCATTGGGATTCCCTTCTCTGATTACTGAATTATGCGTACATCATGGGGTTGTAGTGAACAGAACCGAGAAGATTAAACCCCATATTACCTTGTAGTATATCTCTCAAAACTGCAAAGAGGAGTCCGACCAAGATCAGGGCCAATGATCATCTCAATCACAACCACCTCCACCTGAGCTAGTACAACCACAACCAATGCCACACTCGACACCATATCAGGAGTTCTCCACCGAGGAGTAGCTTCACAGGATAACACTGCATATAGAGCATTTGGAGCTCCAAAATGAGATGTTGCGACAAGGACAGGTGGTCCAGTAGCAACGGTTGTTTGCTGCTTTCCAGCACTTGAGTCCGGGGAACCAATTCTGGGGATCCATGGTCACTTTTACTCAACAGTTTCCTTGGCCTTAGGAGCTGTTGTACCTACTGCATATGGAACTGATTTTGCTGGTGATGTTGCTGATGATGATGGTGATGTTGTTGATGATGATGGTGATGTTGAAGATGTTGAAGATGTTGATTTTCTGCTCTGATGAGCATTTGTGAAGTGAATGAAACTAGTTCCTCTGTTATTTGTTTTCTTATTTCTGCTTTGTAATTTAGGATGAATGTTTAGGATCAATGTTTAGGATGCATGTATAGAATTGTTTAGGATTACTGTTTAGATTGTATGTTTAGGGTGTAGGAGTAATTGTTATGTGTTTTATTTTGTATGTTGTTTGTTTTCAAGTTTAGTGACAAAATGTGTAGTCAATGAAACTAAGTCTGGTTAATTATGTGTTTGCTGTTGTCCAATTGTGTTGTGCTAGAAACATCTGAATTAAATTTTGGGATAAGATTATGTGATTGTGAATGATTAGGGTTCTGAAGTTTGACTATTTTGGGATGTGGATGTTGATTTACACACAGACTGAATAGGTTGGATAATGAGCAGTTAGTTAAAGGACAAAGCCTATAACCGGGTGAGAGAGTGTACCCAAACACAGATGAGTGTCTTTGCTGGATTTCACCAATGAACTTTGCCTGATTTTTTATTATCATTAAGTAGGGAATAGCATGGAAATGATTAAGGTTTAGTTCAGGATAGTTGAACTACAGCTAGAAAGCCTACCCGGATGAATTATGGACCTAGTTTTTTTTAGCCCCATTGAGCGGAAAACTTTTTTTTGTGAAGATTATGCACCAAAACCACATCAAAATGTATCAATCCCAATACTCATGGAGAGAGATCATTAGTGCATATGAGTCCTGCTGGGCAATATGAAATGAAGTTTGTGTTTATGAGGGTAGTGAAATAAAAAAAGGCTCTTTCTTCAACTATGTCTTAAATGGTAAAGCATGAAGCAACAGAAAGAAAGAAATAAGTGAAAAATAAGTCATGCGAGAAAGTAGAGACTCAAAAGAAAAGAGTCGGTTGAAGAAGGAGAGTCCAATGGTTGATAGGAAAGAACATGATACAAAAAAATTGGAAAGAAAACATGAGAAGAACAGGTAAGTATGTACTAATGGTCTACCTCCCTTTTTGAATCCTAGAAAAACCAATATTATTTGTAGCCGAACTGCATTACAACCCTGATGAAGTCCTTAAGATCCATGATTGAACCTATGTACATGGTTTGATTGAACTGAAAGGCAAAGTCAAATTGTTTGGGGTCCAGCAAAGAGATGAGTGTAACACATGACCTATGAGAATGAGAGGGTTCCTTTGATTGAACTGAGTAGTTATTCTTGCTATTCTGTTTGGAATTAAACTGCATTTGTATTCTGTTATTAGTTGGAACTTGGTCCACTATGATTGATCATGAAACAAGTCTTTGTGAACAGCAAGTGAATGATTCTAGCCATGCCATGATTGGATGAATGAATATTTTTGAAAACCCAGATACTTTGAACTGAATTGCACTTTGTTACTTTGCTTGAGGACAAGCAAGATTATAGGTTGGGTGGAGTTTGTTAAGTGCCATATTGTTAAGGAAATTCATATGTTTTGGGGGCACTTAGTGCACATTTATACTGTAACTATGTAAGATTCCTAATAACTTAGTAATCTTGTTATGTGTAGGAAAATTTATGTGTTTATATTGTTTCACGATAAGATTTAAGAAAAAAGGGGAAAATGAGAAGATTGGTACTTCTGAACATCGCAAGCCTCGCCAATGCGAGGAGAGGATTGCCCAACCACAAATAGGAGAAAAATCACCAGAAATCACTGTTGTCCCTCGCCTAAGCGACAGTTGGAGCTAAAAAGGTCCTGATGTCCTGCTTGATCCTCGCCCAAGCGAGGGATGTCTTTCCCAAGCAAGATACTCAGGTTTGAAAGCCTCTTATTTACTCGCCCAAGCGAGAATCTCTAGCTTGGGCGAGGGTTTGAAAGTTGGAACTGATATTGGCGGTTTCAAAAGTCAGAAAGGGATCCCATTCACTTTTTCAGAAGCATATTTGGCACGAAAATAAAGAGAAACACATGGAGGTTATGATAGAAATCGTGGAAACGATTCTACTTCATATTATTCCTTGTATAATTTTATGATTCGAGTGTTATAGTAGCGAGAAGAAGTGATTAGATCTTGTTGTGGGATTCGAAATATAATATTCTAACCTTTGTATTCCTATATTCGATTCCATTGTGATTGTTATTTGATTTTGGGAAGTTCACCCCGTTCTTAATGCATGAATTTACTTTGCTACTAATTTCTTGTTCTTAGGTTCAAGTTTAATTGGAAAGTTAAACTTGATACCGAACCTGGATCATCTTCCTTCATACATTATTGCTCTAGGAATGGAGAATGATGCATGAATTACTTTTACATAGAACTTAATGCTAGTTAATCGGTCAAATATCCAAGGAATTGGTATTTGAGGGATTATATAAGGATTTTACACTCAAGGGATTGATGTGAATGATTTGAATGATATGTGCATCTGAATCAGTAACTTCAGAATTTACTTGGAATTGAATCCATGGATGTCATTGGGAAAGAATAATGTATTTCTATCTCAGTTTATTTTACTTGTTTTTCGTTCAATTTATGATTTTTCACAACTAAACACAAAATTTTATAAAGACATCATTGTAAATATATACTTAATTCATTCTTGTAGGAATTAGTGTAAATCTAGTTTGCTCCCTGATAACGATATCCTGGTATTTTACTAGATTTTATTACTTGGACAATACGGTGCACCTGTCGTTCTATAAATATCTAACAGATACATGGATAAATTGCGAGAGGAGTGTGGGTTGAGACAAAGAGATTGAATGGAAAGAGAGAGGGATATATGTAGAGTATTTAGTGAGGGATTTAATGGAGAGAGGCGTATGGATGGAGATTGAGAAGGTGAGGACGAGGATTTGGTTGAAGTGTATTGAGTGAGTAAGTTTAGACATATTTGAGAGCCTAAACTTTATGTGTTTTAAATTTTTTTGACTTGATTAACTAGTTATTAAAGTTGTTGTTGAAAAAACGTGTAACTTTTAAAACCAAAGCTTTTAGTATTTGAAAGTTAGCTTTTTAAAATTTATCAATTTATATTAATTACGTCAGATTAAAATATCTTGTAATAATTATAAATTAACTATAAATAACTAAAAAATAGTTATAAACTAATAACTATTATAAATAAATACTAATAATTTTACCAAATTACATGAATAACTAAATATAAAATTTCTAATAAGTTTATCAAATTACTAGTATTTATTTATTTATTTGTAAATTACTAATAATTTTATCAAATTGCATTAATTATTTTGTCAATTACTTATATAATTAATTGCTCCAGTTAATAATTATAGATTAATAATAAATAAATATTATATGTCTTTTTTAGTTATTTAATAAATTTCAGTTAATTTCATAATTAGTTTTGCTAAATAGTTTTAGTTCAATAAACTACTTATATACTTACAAGCTTCTAACTGATAGCTCCGAGCTTATGTTTATATTTATAAGCTGCTTTAGTTAAATAGATCGTAAGAGGTAGATTTGAGATAGTGTAAGAATAGATTTGAGGCAAATTTGAGAGTGAGGGTGACACATGAATGTATTTGGAAGAGAGTGTGCAAGTGATGAATGAAAGTAGTGAGTGAACAATCCAAGGGTGAACCCAGAGGAGGTGTTGAATATGTATGTTGGGCCATTATTTTTCTTGATGTTTTATTTTTATTGAAAATCAATTTTGATTTATTAATATGAAATATAAATGTAAGATAGGTTTCTGAAGTTCATTTAAGGACAAACAAAAGAATTGTATCAAAAGAATGAATTTTGGCTTGTTTAGATAATTGAGAAATGTAAACTAATATAAAATAAACAACGAGACCTGTCTGAGGAAAAAATTGTGGTTCACCACAATGGATAATCTAAGGTGAAGGGTCTAAATAATTTAAAAAGGAAAAATGCCTATAAATTTATGAGTGGTTGTGGTTTTAGTCCATGTGTTTCTATTTTTTAAGTATTTAGTCCATACACTAACATTTTATATCCAAAGTTAATGAATTGCGTAAAAATCAATACCTACTAACCTAAAATGTAAGGACCAAATACTTAAAAAAAACACAATTACTATAATCAAAACTATCGAAATAGTATTTAAATTTAAAATTTTATTGCCGGAAACCACCATGCATTATGTAGTCTATTCCTTTATCCTCACAAATGCAGCCACCATAGCTCATTCAATTGCACCCTCCCTTGCTTTTGAACCCATTATTCATTATGTCATACCTAGAATATGAAATATAATATAACTATATAATAATTCTTAGGCGTACTGTTTCTGCATCAGGTAGAATAATACCATATTAATGATGATTATGAGATAACGAGAATAAGAAGCGTAGTTTATTATACTAGTAATCTGAAATTCTGATACTTCTCTGCGTGAAGAAGGATCCTTTCTAGCAATTAATGGAGAGAGAATACCCATTTTTCCACATATTTTCAATAACGAAAATGTGATTTCATAACAAATACAAAAATAAAAATGTCATTACATATTTTTTATAGACCATTATATTAGTATTTTGTAGTAGGTGAGATTTGAAACCTCAACCTCCTTATGCCTTCACTCTCTAAGTCTTCCACCATTACTACTTCACCACCTTATAACTTCAAATATCATTATATATTATTTTTTGTTTGTTATTGTGTAGCTGTTGCCTTTCAGAAGAAGATGTTACCTCTCTCTGCACATGCATACTTGTCCTACAAATGTATAAAGGGTGGTTGGCATTTAGTTCTGCCTCAAACTTGGAAACCACCAGGTCCAGGATCCTGTGAAAGCAAAAGCATTTTGACCTAACTATATCTTTATGATCTACTTCTTCTCCTCCCATATTTATTTATTTAATTTGTTCACTATTTTTGTTTCCTATTTGTAGTAAACAATATATAATTAAATAAGGTGGGGCTCGAATAGAATGAGTGATTGTGATTATATATATTAGCACTTAGCATTCAAAGTGGTCAAGATTTGATTAAGTTATCTAGCTACCTAATCATGAACCTTTTTGTTTTCACATTTTTCTCAATGAGGACAAGTTTTTGACTTTCCTTACACATGTACAAAATTTATCATTGTTGCTTTGCGAATTGTAATCATAGCACTAGGGTAGGGCCAATTTGGTTTGGGTAGATATAAACTAACTTTCTTAATTTGTGGAATTTATGGGACTAGCTAGCTCTCACATGCATGTGTTGATAATTTTTCCTTGAATTGGGGCCATTAATAGTGAAACTTTCATATATATGGTGACATAATTGTATATCTAATGAAGTCCATAATAGTTAGATTATATATATGATATATCAAAAGGAAAAATACAAATTGAAAAGGCCAAAAATAAAACTATATAGAGCATAAAAGGAGTTATATATGGGTAGAGATATGAGGTGGTTGATTTGAAATGATGGAGGAAACTTGAAAAAAGGGAGAGCCTGAAGTTTAAAAAGAAAGAATACTACTTTTGTAAGAGGTGGAATTAGTCATGTGAGGTCATTTATAGTAGTGGGGTTGTGGTGTGTTTGTATTATTCTAGTGCACATGGAGGATAGACTCCATTCTGTGGCTAGTTGTGAAAAGCAAGACGCATGTGCGGCCATGTGCATGCCACTCTAAATAGACCACTCCAATTATTTCCCACGCATTCTGATTTTTTCTAAATAACCAAAAGGGTATTTATTAAAGAACTAATCTCATTTGTAATGTATGATTGTTCATCTCAATAAATGCCACTCATTAAAATTGAAAATTTGACATTTAGTCTAGTATAACATTTAAAAATCGATTCAGTGAGGCCATACATAATTAGACCAACTAAATGGTACACATTTTCATCTAATATATAGTATTGCTAATTTTTTATTGATGAGGAAATTAAAACATTAAATAAATATACATTAATTTTATATTTTATAAGTAATACGAATTATTGAGTAATAAATATTTTGGGATGGAGAATGTACTTTTGGGTCAGGTTGGTGATGTGCAATGGCATTGTGAAAAATAGTGCACTCTTACTACGTCCATTTTATTTAGGGATACTTTTGCATAGTAATAAGAGCTCATATATATATGTATTTAACTTGTCAAATTAAAAAGCCACTCATAGTTTTGTTCATTTATTTAAATCAACCGGTCTTACTTTTAAAGTTTATCTTCGTTTCATCGAAATAAGATCATGTGAAATGTGAGGGAAAAATAAATATAAAAGTTTATCTTCCACTTTGTGTGAGTATATTACCAGACTTAAGTTTGTTTCATCGAAATGAGATCATTTGGACTCTTCAATACTAAAAATGATCTCTGTTTCATTAGTTCAACTATGGCTCAAGTATTTTTACTTTATCAACTTTTTTCTCAAAATTTTAAAATTTTAATTTAATATTAACAATCATGTTTATTCTGGCTGCGGTGAAGCAAAATACAATTTTGTATCCATAAGCCATGGTCTATTGTTTATAAAAAAATAAACCATGGTCTATTATATGAATAAGTATAACTTCCCATCCTTACAAAAAGTAGTTTTTGAGTGCTAAACATTCATCATTTTTTTTATCAACATAAGGAAAATAAAAATGATTAAAATTACACTGATTAGTTAAAATTAAATATGTAAACAAGATTCTAGTACTACATATATAATATTTATTTGCTTACTCTTAATATTAAGCTTATAATCTCACGTTTGATTAATTAAATAATCAAACATATTTTTTGTTGCTTATGTATTTACTTTATAAACTCTAATAATTCACACAAAAAAACTCAACTACATCCATACTTCTTTCCACGGGCCCTTTATAATTATTACGAAAAGAATTTCATTTCATGATAATTATTAGCAAATCATGTATGATTATAGAATGAGCAATGCTATATAATCTTAATAAATTAGTATGAAGGTTCTTCTTTTTTGGGTACATAGTATAAAGATTCTTCTAACCATACAAAAGTAATATTTATCATTTTTATTTTATATGCATGTCACTTTTTTATAGTTATCTTATGAAGATTTTTTTAACTAATTTGTTATGATGATATAATATATTTTTCTTATAAAAGAGATATAAAAATAGGAAAATATATGATTAATGGTTGTCTGCATATTATACATCTATATAACTTAATTATACTCTATTTTAATTTATTTTTTTGATTTTATCATATTGTCACATTGGAAATTATCATCTGACACTCCCTTCTCAGTATGTCATTTTTCTCATACACTCTCTATAACATTAGATATTTAGTTACTTTTTTCTCTATCCAGAAATTATTTATTTGACTAAATTACTAATATATATGTGTGTGGAAACTTATAATATATAAAAAGATTTTGTGAATGAAGTTTATAATAACGTGCAAGTACCAATTTTCTAATTATTATTGGATTTTCTTATCCATTACTCCAACCATTCAAGTCAAGGAAATTAAAGTCCTTTGGTTCACTTGAGTTCCTGAATCCTATAACTTGAACCAGTTTGATGAGTATTCACTTCACAACCAGCACTCCTTAAAAGCTTGTTTTTGCCTTCATTCATCAACATAGCTAACAAAGCAGCACCAACTTTTCTGTCTCTACTCTCTCCCTTACTTTCACACCACATCTTATTATAATTATTTTCTTCTAGGCACTTTATCCTACAACTTTTTCTACTATCACCAGTAACCCTTTTTCTTCCTCTTTTTCAATATTCTCTCACTCTTCACATAGATTATCTTTCTTGATTATATGGAAGCCCAATCACCTAAACGAAGACGTGTTTACTCACTTGAACCTAACAAAGTGGTGCAAGAAGTGTTTACTAGAAACTATGTAAGATATTTAGTTCCTGCTTTGGTGAAGATCAAAGAAAGTGGTTCTTCTGAACACAACAAACATTGTGATTTTCATAATGTTGTTAAGCATGAAGTGGGCATGGCAATGGTTTTCTCAGCCCAAGGTTTTGCATGGAGTGATGCTCTAAAAGTGAAGCTTCTAAGGGGTCATGCTAATGTTGATAGTAATAGCACTAGCTTTGATGAAAATGAGGGTAGTGATGATAAAGGTTCATCATTGAATATTTGTGACCAAGATGTAATGGTTCCAATGAATTTGATCTCATCAAATTCAAACCCTAGTTCAAAGTCTAAGTACATTGACATGCCAGAAAATAAGAGAAATTGTTTAGTAGGAGAAGAGAATGAAGATGAGGTCACCAATAACAAGTTGACGTGCCTAAGAAGGTTGATACCTGGAGGAGAAAAGATGTGTAATGAACAAATGGTTGTGGAATTAGAGAGCTATATAAGTTGTTTGCAAATGCAGGTGAATGTTCTTCAATGCCTAGCAAAGACACCTTGATTTGCATCTCTTTTGTTTTTCCACATAACCATTATCTATGTTGAGGTAATATAAGATTCCACGAGGTCCTCAAGTATCATACTAAATGAAATGTTTGATTTTTGTAAGCAACACTTGTTGATGAGTCAGTCACGCATCCTGGAAGATAATAATTCATTATCCATAAGATGAGAGAATACCTTGGTTATACCAAGAAGAAGAATCATTATCCATGTGAATTTTAAGATAAAAATGTTTGTTTTACAACTCATGCCAATAACTTTGGGATAGTCTTTAGCATGCTTTGTAGTTTGTAATATAAAGTTCACAGTTTTGGCAAAAGTTTTTATTATGGGTTTTAGGATAAACTGTCAATTGTCAAAGTAACTATTTAGTAGTATATTGTACTACTGTAATTTCATAATGGTGTTGTATATAATTTTCAAACCTGGTTAGGGGAAAAGGGAACAAAGGAAAATAAAATCTAGAAGGAAGCAACTAAAGGTTCTCTCTCAATTATCATGAACCGAAGAGATTTTAGTTTTAATTTTGTAATATCTATGCATTATTAATATAAAGATTTATACACAGTCAATATATTATTTATTGTTTGTTTATATTACTTTTTTTAAGAGTCAATAATAATAAAATATAAATGATGGATGATGTATTGAAAGTGTAGAAAACTCATATAATAAATGTATATGTGAATTACTATTACTGAAGCTTTCAAAGAACTCTTGGGGATTGAGATATTCCTAAAGAGTTGGGCTTCAAGGAAGAGAAGTTTCGGCCATAGGGTACTTCCCCTCCATTTATCTATATAGGTAATCCTTCGGCCTGATATCCTCTCTATTACTGGAATTTGAGGCCCATATTTATTTCATCATTTATAATATATTTTGGCTAAAAATATTTTAAAATCTGTATCATCAATTTTTTCTAAAGTCAACATGTCTTAATCTTATTAAGTACTGGACCATCCAGCAATAGAGAGATCCATTTTTGTACTCTTTCATATGCACCAAAGATCCAGCAGGGACAAAATTCATAATGTGACATTGAAAATTGATGATAAAACTATTTACAAAAACATTATAAATATTATATTAAAAGTAAGTATGAATTTTAGGACTAAAGTTTTAATCTGATTAAAAATAAAAAAAACTTTTGGTCTTTTGATTCCTTTTGTATTGGGGAGCACTTCAACTTTTTTTACTCTTTCATAACTGTTTCTTCCCACTGTTATTCCTTAATAATATCTTATCTTGAACTAATCGTTGTTTAGGGGTGTTGTGATTGAGTGACCAAAGAGACTAACTGAGTGAACTTTGTTATTCAATAAGATTTGGATGTATTTTGACACCATGCTTGAGAGAGTGGCAAATTCTGCTTTATAGTTCCTAGCATTGAAGAATGTAACATAACATATATAAACAAAAGAATAGAGCAATGACGATAATAAATAAATTCATGTCACTCCAGTGCAAGTTGCATTTCCACTAATTTTAGTTTAGTATCTATTACATAACCAGGTCTTATTTTTTTAGACAACAGAAACCATCAAGGACAATATCATAATAGGAAATCTTTTATCCCAAAAGAGTGTACCACTCCATATAACATTGTTTGTGATTAATAAAAAAATATTTAATTATTAAATTTTTAACTTAAATATATTTTTTCAAATAATTACATGTGGTGATATATAAAATGATACACTTGTATAGAATAACATATGTACTCTTATAGCATACACATCGAATGTGTCTGCGAGCTAAAGAAAAAGAAAAGAGCATAAGATTCATACAATAAAAAAAGGATTAAACGCATACCATGCTTTGTCCTAGATTATGGATAGATGACTAGAGCATCATCAATATGAAATCAACTGTGTACCATTTTGAAGATATGTTGATTTAATAAGGGATGACAACTGTTCTATCTCAGTCACACCCAAGCTATCATTTAACCGCCTCACGTATCTAGCACAAGGTTCCTCATCTCCTTGTCATCCATCTCAGATGGGCCTACTTGTGACAGATGTCATAAATGTTCCTGACACGACATTAATGCTTCTGACACACCATTTAATGTACATCTGACCCTCTTATTAATGCACCGCTGACTCACCCTCAATGTCAGCTGACAAGCCACCTGCCATGCCGCCTTCCCATTCTGCCTACTCCCGACAATTCGACAAGAGCATATCTGCAAGACATGCAAGGACTACCAGAGTACGTCCATTATACCCGTTAGATGTTGACCAATGACAAGATGTCATCTCAGCACACCCCAAACTCTATAAACAGAGGAGACCGCACATGGAGTAGCATTCAATTCTCAGTCTCTCATTTATTGCTACACTTATTGCTATTGCTCCAACTTCTAGAATACTCAACTGACTTGATCGTCGGAGAAACTTTTCAGGTATCTCCCCCAGCGGGTCCAGATGACAATCCGACCAAGCTATCTGATCTCTTGCATTCTGTCGGACACCTACTACCAACCATTCTTCTTCCATTGCTGACTATCCCTTCCTAATACAAAAGAACATTGGCGTCGTCTGTGGCATACCTACAACACGGTGACCACCCGTAATCAAGCTCAACCACCTAGTCAAGTAGAACTATTCCAAACAAACATTCCCCCAAACCATGACACTCCTTCTGATAACCCTCCAGCACTAGTACAACCATCTCAACAAGTCAGCCAAAGTCATCCCCCAAACCCACCCTAGAAGCACCCAATACCAGAACTCCTATACATGATCCAACAACAAGGCCAGATCATCCAACAACAAGCCCAACTACTAGCCGAGCTTCGCCAACACAAACCCGATGAGCACTCCGCAGAATCCGCCGAAACTTTTAGGCTAGTAGCTCCCCTAAACATAAAAACCACCTAGGTAACTCATCCCTCCAACCATAGCTCCTCACGAGCAAGACACCCTTTCACTGAAGCAATCATGTCTTCACCACTCCCTAAACATCTTACCCGCCCAAACAATATAACCCAATATGATGGAACAAGTGACCCGCAGGATGACTTAGATGCTTTTGAAGCCTCAATGCTTTTTCACGAGGCGACTGACCCTATCATGTGTGGAACCTTTCCCATCACTCTGAAACGCACTGCTTTGTAGTGGTTTACGCGACTCGCACCGAAAAGTATTGATCAATGGGCCATTCTCGCCAACTGATTCAACATGCAGTTCACAACAAGCAAAGAACAGCCATGTTCTTCGTACACCCTGTCCGGTATACGACAGGAACCCCTCCGAGCTTATCTAGACAGATTTAAATCGGAGGCCATGAAAGTACGCACCTTGAGCCCAGAGGTGGCGGTGCATATCTTGGTAACAGGACTGCTGGACGACCTCTTTAGACAAGATTTGGCTAAATACTCATATCTCACAATGGAAGAGCTTCGATCCACAGCCCAGTAGTTCATTAATCTAGAAGAAACTCATCCTAACTTTCCACCATCCGAACATAGAGAATATTAACTCTCCTCACGGGAAGCCAAACGACCAAAAACACATGAACACCCTCGAGATGATCCACCTCGACAACCCAAAACACCCAAATACACCTCCTACACCCCCCTCAACGCTAGTCGCACCAGAATCCTGCAAGAAGTTATGGCCACCCATTTAGTCCAGTTCCCCAAACCCAACCCGGGAAGAAAGCTAGGGACCTAGGACCGCTCCAAATATTATGATTTCCACACCTTCTTTGGACATGTAAAAGAAGAGTGTACCCAACTGAGGGACACTATTGAAGTCTTGATTCAAGCTAGGCACCTCCAACAATTTATTGCTTGGGCTCGCCAAGGGTGATCACCACCTCCAGATCGATCTAGTCCTCCTCGGAGACGTTCCCTCCAAAAACTCAACAGGAACGTCCTCCGCACAGAGACCGGGGAGACCGATACCACTCCAACAATAGGCGACACCAGATTCCAGTTGACATCAACATAATATCAGGTGGATTCACCGCTGGTGGTACTTCTAGGGCATCCCAGAAAAGCCTAGAATGGCCAGGGGATGCCCTAGAATGGCTATCAAGAGCCAGTTCTTGTCCGACTTTGTTGCTGAGTTTACCGCACAACCTAGTAGTTCCGAACAAATATGAACAATCTATGTCAACGATTCATCCAATCCTCAAGGCAGTGGAGTGAGAGTATTGTTAGATAATGGTCAAGGGATGACCAATGATCACTCGCTCACCTTCACTTTTCCTACATCATACAACCAGACCGAATACGAAGCATGCATTGTTAGTTTGCAATTGGCTAGGGAAATCGGAGCCGAAAAGGTCTCCATATGTAGTGATTCTCAACTCGTTGTCTCTCATATTACAGATGCCTACCAAACAAAGGATGTGTTACTCGGGAAATACCTGGCCAAGCTTCAGGAATTAATGGCCAAGTTCAAAACAACCTCCATCCAACATGTCCCAAGAGAACTGAATGTCCGGGCGGATATTTTGTCTGAATTGGCAAGCACCAAAAGCCTAGGCAACAACAGGTCCGTAGTTCAAGGAACAGTCTTGCAACCCAGCATCATGACGATCGAGCAAATACAGGTCCCGGATGATTGGACCGGTCCACTCATTAGATACTTGATCCACGACGACTTGCTGGTAGACTAGAAAGACATGCAAAGGTTCCTCAAGCACATTTTATAGTTTACAATAGTACAAGGCTATTTGTATCGCCGAGGCTTTTCTACTCTAATACTTAAATGCCTCGGCCCCGATAGGACTTGGTACATCCTCTAGGAAATCCACGAAGGTAGTTGTGGCTATCATCTCGATGCGGCATCATTAACCAAGAAAGTACTTCGAGCAAGATACTATTGGTTGACCATGGAAAAAGATGCCTCCAAGTTGACCAAGAAATGCATACCGTGCCAATTGTTTGTTGATCTTCACAAGGCCCCGTCGGAAAAGTTGACCACCACAATGATCCTATGGCCATTTTGCAGGTGGGGTATGGACATCCTGGGACCATTCCCACCAGCAGTCGGACAACTTAAATTCCTGATAGTGGCAGTAGATTACTTCACCAAGTGGATCGAGGTTGAGCCCTTATCCAGTATCACGGCGGCCAACATCCGAAAATTCACCTGGAGAAACATTATAACACGATTCGGGATACTAGTCGCGATTGTCACTAATAATGGGACTCAATTTTCTGACTGGAAGTTCGGGGTACTGTTGTCAGCTCTTCATATGAAGCAACACTTCACTTCAGTTGAACACCCCCAGACAAACGGGCAAGAAGAAGCAACTAACAAGGTCATCCTTTGAGGAATAAAAAGATGATTGCAACAAGCAAAGGGAGCATGGCCGGAACAGTTGTATCATGTCCTATGGGCTTACCGCACAACTCCTCACTCCACCACTAGGGAGTCACCTTTTAACCTCACTTACGGGGTCGAGGCTATGATCCTAGTAGAGATAGGTGAGCCCACTTGGCGGACAGTACACTTCAATGAAGCCGCCAAGTCGACTATCTTGAGACACAACCTGGAATGGATAGAAAAAGAGAGAGTCTAAGCCAGAATCAGAGAAACTTCCATCAAAAGAAGGACCTTGAGTAGTATAACAGAACTGTGGTACCATGAAGCTTCCAAATAGGCAGTTTATTGCTCAGGAAGGCTGACATTGGCAAAACAAAAGGCAAGCTAGCACCTAATTGAGAAGGGCCCTATCGGGTAACCAGCAAAACCGGCAAAGGGGCCTACAAACTTGAAGACCTGGCAGAAAAGAAGATCCCCCACACTTGGAACGTGACAAACCTATGATAATTTTTTGCTTAAAAAATGTAAATTCTGCCCATCGGACCTTTAAAATGGCTGAGCAAATTGATGTAATCGAATCCAATCTATATGATAGCGAGGTATTGTTTAGATGTTTTTACAGGCAATAGATAGTCACCAATGATATGCCCCTCAGAGGCATGGGTCAGTCCCCCTCTATTGGCGGTTCATTTCACGAACCCAAGTTTGGACCAACTCCTCTTGGTCACCAACGATATGCCCCTCAAAGGCGTGAGCCAGTACTCCTCTATTGGCGGTTCATTTTACAAACCCAAGCCTGGACCAAGTCTTCTTGGTCGCCAATGATATGCCCATCAGAGGCATGGGCTAATCCCCCTCTATTGGTGGTTCATTTCACAAACCCAAGCCTAGACCAAGTCCTCTTGGTCGCCAACGATATAGCCTTCAGAGGCATGAACCAGTCCCCCTCTATTGGCCGTTCATTTCACAAACCCAAGCCTAGACCAAGTCCTCTTGGTTGCCACCGGTATGCCCCTCAGAGGCGTGGGTCAGTCCCCCTCTATTGCTGGTTCATTTCACAAACCCAAGCCTGGACCAAGTCCTCTTGGTCGCCAATGATATGACCCTCAGAGGTGTGGGCTAGTCCACGTCTATTGGCGGTTCATTTCACAAACCCAAGTCTGGACCAAGTCCTCTTCGTCGCCAACAATATGCCCCCCAAGACAATTATTACTTAATGATTATTCAACATTCTCGTTCAAGTTCAATAACAAATATTCAGACAGTTATTACTTAATGATTATTCAACATTCTCATTCAAATCCAATAATGGATATCCGGACAGTTACTACTTGATGATTATTCAACATTCTCTTTCGAGTTCAATAACGGATATCCGGACAATTATTACTTAATGATTATGCAACATTCTCGCTCAAGTTCAATAACATATATCCTGAAAGTTAGTACTTGATGATTATTCAACATTCTCTTTCGAGTTCAATAACGGATATCTGGACAGTTATTACTTAATAATTAATGAACATTCTCGTTCAAGTTCAATAACGTATATCCGGACAGTTAGAACTTAATGATTTTTCAACACTCTCGTTCGAGTTCAATAGCGGATATCTAAACTGTTATTACTTAAAATATTATTCAATACTCTCACTCAAGTTCATTGATGGATATCCGGGTATCCACTACTTAAATGATTATTCAACACTCTCATTCAAGTTCAATAATGGAAATTCGAACAACCACTACTTAGTGATTATTCAACGTTCTCGTTCAAGTTCTAAAATGGAGATCCGGGCAATTATTAATTAAAGATTATTCAACACGACCAACTATCACTTCAATGTCATTTAGGTTCAAACCTAGATATTGATGATTATCCAAATGATTAATTAGCCGATTGATTGATTAGTCAACACAATTATTCCGGTCAGCAAGACTTAAATAATGAAAACAATAGATGATCAGATCAAGAACCTTTATTGATAAGAAAGGAGCAAGTACAAAATACGGAAACAAACAACAACAACAAAAACTAAAACTAATCTCCCTCGCCAACTCTGGCCGGAACTGGGAGGGCAGCAAGGCCATCATCTTCATCCACGACGAGCTCACCCTTAGGGGTGACCCGAGCATCTATCCTCGCCCAAGACTAGTCAACATTAGGATAAACTAAACCAACCTGGGAAAAAGCATTATCCCAGCCGGCGTTAGCTGCCCCATCCACATCATCCCCAAGCTTCAGGTAGGCCGCCTTGAAGTCATCCAGCTCCTTCTGCACCCAGGCATTTTCAGCCTCTGAGGCCTTTAACTTGTCCCAGAGCTGAAGCCTCTCATCTTCGCTCTTCTGAAGGCGATCATCCAGAGAGTGCACCTCCCTTTCAGCTGCACACACATCAATCTTGGCCAATATCTCAGCCTCTCAAGCCTCCTTCAGGTGAAGAGACACCATAGAGAGTTGCTAGGCGACAAAGAGGTTCTAGGCCTCCAACTTCTTCATGACCTCGACATGCTTCTCCTTCAATTCATGGAGATCACTTGAATAAAGTTCTTGAAGGTTGGCCAGAGCATTCTTCTCAACCCAGGTGGCGAGCACACCTTCACCTTCGAGGTATTTGGCGACTGAAGCCACCAGAACCCCCGCCTCTCGGGTCCTCCCCAATAGATCCACCAAGGGGACCCCATCCATAACACCCTTCACCTCCGGGTTGGCCAGGCCCTCGTCCACGGCTTTCGGGATGTTGTAAGTAGTCTTAAGGCGGAGAGGGGCAAATTTACCTTTACCAAAGGACTTGTCCGACCTTCGCCTCTCTGGTTGGACGCCCTCAACTAAAGCCGCCTTGGGAAAGCTGGCGGGCTCAACAGTCTGATCAATAGATTAACCAGAGGCAGATTTAAGGGGCACGATCGATATGGGGGTTGATCGGTCTACAGTGGTCCCCTCTGAACCACTAGCATGCCCCCCCATGGCCGCTGCTAAAAGAAATAAACAAAAAAGGTTAGATATATGTTATAAACTAAAGGCAGAGATAAATATAGTCGGATGCATACCCACTGCTTCTTCAAAAACCTGCTCGCCTTGAACCAACTTATAGCAAGGGATTGATCGCCCCTCCTCAATCCAAGCTAGCATCTCATTCACCACCCTCTTCTCTTGATCATCCAATTGATCATACGAGAAATCAAAGGAGTCAGCAGGTCTTTGATGAATCCCTCGTTCCAAGAGAAAGGGAAAAGTGGGACATTCCCAGGGCCATACACCCAAGTATGTTGCGTCCCCCAGTCCTCGACGCGAAAGAAGTTGTCCTTCTAGTTCTTCACAAAGCCCTCAAAGGGAAGAAATAGAGCCCGCCCATTTTAGGACTAAAGGGTTGTCCACACACGACGTCCAGTCAAGCCTCGTCCTTGTTGGAATTATGGGTCACCCAGAACATCCAGAAAAACAACTAGAGCGTGCAAGGTCGTTCCATGACCCCACAAATAGCTTAAATGCCAGAATGAATCCTCAAGAGTTGGGATGCACCTGAGAGGGGGCTACTTGGAGATGTTTCAATACCTCCATATACCACCCTTCAAAGGGGATTTTCACCCATATCCATCGGCAGACTTGTTCGTACATATAGAAACTCCATCTATTCTTGGTCTCAAAGAGAATATCCTAGCAAACTCTATTCTGAGCAGTAGGAGGATACTACTAGATATCGTTAGCCGAGAATGCCAACACATCCACGGCCAGGCGTACATCCGACGGATAATAGGATGGGATTCCCCTAACCTCTTGATCGACCCACCAATAGCGACCATCGCTGCCCGCTATGTCCTCTAGGATAACGAATTTATCGGCCCAGTTAGAAAAATTTCGCTCCTTGATAGACCTCTCATTAGAAGAAGTGTTAGAATTCGAGCTGGACAAATCATCCAAGATTAGACGCCACTTCTCTGAGAAAGTCGCCCGGTCAATCAAGGCAGTCCTATTACCGACCTCCTTCTTTCTCAGCTCTTACAACAAGGCCAATAGGAATAACTGGTCAGGACGCCTTCAGGGAGAATGACTACTGCCCGTGGCAGCAACGTGTCGGGCTCGTTGGCAACAACGAGGGGTTATGTTAGTAAAAATGGGTGGAGGTCCGTGGAGGATTACCACCTCATCAGGGCTTAAATCCCCACCTAGCATTACCATGACTGGCTAAAATTATTATTAAAAAGAGAAGAGGAAAAGGAGTTATTGAGTTGATGAAAATAGGAGACTCTGAAAGAAAAATGACAACTAGAATCAAGCAATATGTGTGCTTGGCAGGAGACAATTTCTCAGAAAAAACAAAGTGAAGATGAATGAAGAAAACCACCCCTATTTATAGGAAGAAGGTTGGGCCTAGGCCATACCCGCGACCCAAAACGAGAACCCATCATATCCACCCATAATCACTTAAGGACGATCTAACGGTGGGTCAACAAACGAGCAAGAAAAACCGAAATGAGCAGACGCGCCGGTTGGACACTCGAAGTCACCAAAATGGATGTTATCGATCCACCACGTGTCAGCCTATAAGTAGATAACCATCATGACCTACCCCTATACATATATACATCCGACTGACACTAAATCAGAATAGCATGAATCTACCAGTCCGGTCAATTCCCGACCAACCTGATAGACTAGGGGCAATTTTTCTACCATGGTCATTCTCGGACTATCATTTAACTGCCTCAGGTATCTAGCACAAGGTTCCTCATCTCCTTGTCACCCGCCCCAAATGGCCCCACTTGTGGTAGATGCCATAAATGCTCCTGACATGACATTAATGCCTCTGATCCACCATTTAATGCACCTATAGCCTTGTCATTAAAGCGCCGTTGACTCACCCTCAATGTCAGCTGACAAGCCGCTTGCCATGCCGCCTGCACATTCTGCCTGCTCCCGATAATTCGACAAGAGCAGATCTACAGGACAAGCAAGGACTACCAGAATACGTCCATTGTAACCGTTAGATGTTGATTAATGACAAGATGCCATCTCAGCACACCCCAAACTCTATAAATAGAGGAGACAACACATGGAATAGCATTCAATTCTCATTCTCTCATTTATTGCTACACTTATTGTTATTGCTCCAATTTCTCTCTTATTTACTCCCCTTATCTCTCTAAAATACTCAACTGACTTGATCGTCGGAGAACCTTTCTAGGTACCTGTCTCGGCGGGTCCAGACGACAATCCGACCAAGCTATCTGATCTCTTGCATTCTGCCGAACACCTGCTACTGACCATTCTTCTTCCATTGTCGATTATCCCTTCCTAATACATAAAAACAACAACTAATGGAGGAACCTGGTTTGAATGGGTTTGGTTTTCCCGATTTCAAATGTTAGGTTCAGGTCGTGTTTGGTATAAGTGATACCCAACTCCGAACCCAACATAAACCCGATTTATATACTAAATATGAAATTATAGAATTATCATATATGTATACACAACACTAAAGGACAAAGAGGTTAATTTAACTAATAATGTGAGATGTTTTGGGTCGAGGTTGAAACAGGTTCAGGGATATCCAAAACCCAACGAGGTGGGGGTGGTAATCTTTTTAGCTTGGCTAAGTTCGTGATTGGGTAAGCTAAAACTAGCCCTAATTTGCCCCTTTTTCCATTCCTAGATTTTACGATGAATCCACTACAAATAGAAACCTCCTCAAAAACCCATTGTACCACCACCACCACCTCCATCGCCGCCGACCAGCCGGGGTCGAGCTTGGGATTGGGCCCAACATTCTTTTTAAATATTTGGGATATATGGGCTAGCACGGTGTGTTGACCAAGTAAGCTATAGGATTCATGTTATTTATTTGTATTTTATTTATTTATTTCTTACCGCGTGGAGAATATTTCCAGCCGTTGGATCATGTGACCATTTGAGATTGGGCCATCGTTTTGGACCGTCGGATGGGGGATCCGTTGGAGGCCTCACGCAATAAATAGAGACATTTTATTTCTCCCCATAATTCTCCGTCGACACATTTTTAGCAACCTTCTCTCCCTTTCTTTCCGTGGCACTTAAGAATTGGCACAAACAACCAAAGTAGGATTTCGAGAACTGACACTAGTAGTCAGTATTATGGGTAAAGAATTGGCATGGGTAGCCATACTCTGGGAATTCGAGGACTGACACTGGTTGTCAATATTGTCGGTGTATTCGAGAATTATTCTTACATTGCAATAAGAAATTGTATAATAGAGAACTGACTTATTTTACCACCACCACCTCCTCCTCCGCTGCCGACCGGCCCGGGTCGGGCCTGGGCTTGGGCCCAACATTCTTTTTTAATATTTGGGATATGTGGGCTTTCACGGTGTGTTGACCAAGTAAGCTATAGGATTCATGTTATTTATTTGTATTTTATTTATTTCTATTTTATTTATTTATTTCTTACCGCGAGGAGAATATTTCTAGCCGTTGGATCATGTGACCGTTTGAGATTGGGCCACCGTTTTGGGTCGTCAGATGAGGGATTCATTGGAGGCCTCACATTATAAATAGAGACATTTTCTTTCTCCCCATAATACTCTGTCGACACATTTCCAACAACCTTCTCTCCCTTTCTTTCTGTGGCACTTAAGAATTGGCACAAGCAACCAAAGTGGGATATCGAGAACTAACACTAGTAGTCAGTATTGTGGGTAAAGAATTGGCACGCATAGCCATACAGTGGGAATTGGATAACTGACACTAGTAGACAATATTGTCGGTGTATTCGAGAATGATTCTTATAGTGCGGTAAGAAATCGTATAACAGAGAACTGGCCTATTTTATCCTAGGGACAGCGTGATTGATAGTATGCTTACATAATTTAACAGTACCACGAAACATCTTAAAGAGAGCGACCTGGTCGTGACTCAGCAAGTAAATATTATCTCATGCTATTCAGAATTGTTGCGAGCTACACAAATAACAACTTTAAGACGTTTAGACTGTAATGGTGTCCATAGATAATATTACTGGACCTAACAGTTATGACCTAAACAAGCCATTTCAATTTGATAGGACAAATTTCAAACGTTGACAACATAAGATGGAATTTTTCCTCACTGTGAGAAAGGTTGCCCACTTTCTGAAACCCAACATCCTAGTGGTGTCACAAGAGGCTGAAAAAGAGGAAAAGGATAAACTAGCTATTGAAATAGCTCTCTGGAATGAAAGTGATTACTTATGTAAGAACTTCATTCTGGATAGGTTGTCTAATGATATTTATGATTATTATAGCCCATACAACTCTGCAAAATTAATTTGGTATGCACTTAAGAAAAATATGATACTGAGGAAGTTGGGAGTAAGAAATATGATGTTAGCCGCTACCTCAAGTATCAGATAACTGATGATAAATCAGTAGAGTCTCAGTCCCACGAGATTCAGAAAATTGCTCATGAGATCATTTCTGAGGGTATGCCCTTAGATGAGCAATTTCAAGTGGCTGTTAGAATTGACAAGCTGCCTCCTAGTTAGAAGGACTTCCAAAACGTTCTGAGGCATAAGACCAAAGAAATCTCTTTGAAATCCCTGACCATTTGTCTTCGTATTGAAGAAGAGGCTCGTAAGCAAGATCAGAAAGATGAGATGTGGATTGTCTCCAACAATAATACTAAGAAGAAATTCTCAGGTGTGGTTCTGAAGCCTTCTCGCACTAACTTATTTTTAATAAACATTTTTTAATATTTTATTTATTTTTTAGGCTATGCGGGCTTGGACCGTGTGTTGACCAAGTCAACACATGCATGCCACACGTGTGAGACTTAGTCCACACGGTTGAAGAGTGGGAGGAGAAGATCTCGGGTGATTCGCATGGAGAATGTTTTCGGTCGTCGAATCATGTGACCGTTTGAGATTGGGCTACCGTTTTGGGTCGTCGAATGGGGGATTCGTTGGAGGCCTCACGCTATAAATTGAGGCCTCCTCCCCTCATTAGAACTCACACCTCAAGTTGAAGGTCTTTCCTCTCAACTTTTCTTTCTCCCCCTAATACTCCACCGACGCATTTCCGACAACCTTTTCCCCCTTTCTTTCCATGACACTTAAGACTTGGCACATGCAGCCAAAGTGGGATTTCGAGAACTGACACTGGTAGTTAGTATTATGGGTAAAGAATTGGCACGGGTAGCCATACTCTTGGAATTCGAGAAGTGACACTGGTTGTTAGTATTGTCGGTGTATTCGAGAATGATTCTTATAGTGCAGTAAGAAATCATATAACAGAGAACTAGGCTATTTTATCATGGGGACTGTATGATTGATAGTCTTCTTGCACAATTTTAGCAATACCACGAAACGTCTTAAAGAGAGCAACCTGGTCGTGACTCAGCCAGTAAAGATTATCCCGTGCTATTTAGAATTGTTGCGAGCTACACAAACAACAATTTTAAGACATTTCGACTGCAATGACATTCCTAGATAATATTATTGTACTGAACATCTATGACCTGAACAAGCCATTTAGGTTTGACGGGGCAAATTTCAAACGTTAGCAACAAAAGATAGAATTTTTCCTCACTATGATAAAGGTTTCCCACATTCTGAAAACCGACATCCAAGTGGTGTCGGATGAGGCTGAAAAAGAGGAAAGGGATAAACTGGCTATTGGAATAGCTCTCTGGAATGAAAGTGATTAGTTATGTAAAGAACTTCATTCTGAATGGGTTTTCTGATGATCTTTATGATTACTAGCCCATACAAGTCTGCCAAATTAATTTGGTATTCACTTGAGAAACAATATGATATTGAGGAAGCTGAGACAAAGAATTATGTTGTTAGTCGCTACCTCAAGTATCAGATGACTCATGATAAATCAGTAGAGTGGTTGATGAGCCATTTGTGGTTGTATTATCTGAGGTCACTATGGTTGGAGGAACTTATGGGTGGTGTGCAGATACTGATGCATCCCACCATGTCTGTTATGGTCGTGCTATGTTCAAAACATACACGGATGCTGATGATAAGAATGTGTTGTTGGGTGACTCTCACACCACTATTGTTGTTGGAATTGTTAATGTGGAGCTGAAGTTTACATCTGAGAAGACTCTGATTCTCAAAGATGTGATGCAGACTCCAGAGATGAGGAAGAATCTAGTTTCTGATTTTCTTCTTAATAAGGCTGGTTTTACCTAGACCATAGGAGCAGACTTGTATACTATTACTAGGAATGGGGTATTTGTTAGGAAAGGGTACGCCACTGATGACATGTTTAAATTAAATGTTGATGTTTCTAGTAATAAAATTTCTGATTCTGTTTACATGTTGTGTCATTTTAATATTTGGCATTCTAGACTTTGTCATATTAATAAGCGTGCAATTTCAAATTTGAGTAGCTTAGGTTTAATTCCAAAGTTATCTTAAAATGATTTTGAAATTTGTGAATCATGCAGTAAAGCAAAAATTTCAAAAAAACAACATAAATCAGTTATGCGAGAATCTGAGCCTTTAGATTTAATACACTAAGATATATATGAATTAGATGGAACGTTAACTAGAAATGGTAAATGTTATTTTATCACTTTTATTGATGACTGGTCTGATTTTGCATATGTGTATCTTATGAAAAATAAAAGTGAAACATTTGATATGTTTAAGTTATATATAACTGAAATTGAAAATCAACTTAACAAGAAAATAAAGAAATTCAGAACGATAGAGGCACTGAGTATGACTCTAACATGTTTAATGATTTTTATAAATTAAATGACATCATTCTTGAAACAACTGCACCATATTCACCTGAAATGAATGGTAAAAGTGAAAGAAAGAATAGAACTTTAACTGAATTAGTTGTAGATATTATGTTAAGTTCTGGTCCAGCACCCTCTTGGTGGGGTGGAATTTTATTAACTGTATGTTATGTGCTATATAGAGTCTCCCAGGCTAAAAGCAAAATTTCCCCATATGAAATTATCAAGAATAGACAACCAAACTTGTCTTATTTAAGAACTTGGGGTTATCTGGTTTATGTCCGGATACTAGACCCCAAGAGAGTTAAACTCTCAAGTAGAGCTTATGAATGTGTATTCATTGGGTATGTTGTAAACAACAAAACGTACAGGTTTTATGACCCTAACACAAAAGTCATCATTGAGTCTAACGATGATGACTTCAATGAAATGAAATTCCCTTTTAAATTGAGGAATAGTGGGGCATAATAACTAGTCAGATACTTGTGATTAGCAATAATGTTAGTAATGATGGGTTAGAAATAGAACCTATAAGAAGTAAGGGGGCAAGGACTGCTAGAGAGTATGGACCTGATTATATGGTTTATGTGATTGTTTTGAGTACTAATATCGATCGCTGCGATACATAATTTATTAGTAATCAAATGGATGTCAAGCCTGGTTTTCTAAATGGTGATTTGGAAGAAGAAATATATATGGAACAACCTGAAGGTTTTGTAATACATGGACAAGAAAATAAGGTCTGCAAGTTAGATAAGTCGATGTATGGTCTTAACCAAGCACCTAAATAGTGGCATTAAAAGTTTAACGACTTAATGGTCTCGAATGAGTTTAAGGTTAATGAAAGTGACAAATGCATTTATTACAAATCAGAAAATGAAATTTACACTATCATATGTGTTTGTGTAGATGACCTACTCATATTTGATTCCAACATTCATGTTGTGAATAATGTGAAATCATTGCTGAGTAACAACTTTGATATGAAAGACCTTAGAGAGACAAGTGTAATCCTTGGTATAACTTTGATATGAAAGACCTTTGACAATAAACATGCTAGCACACTATATGATCCAAGTGTAAAACATTTTAAGAACACTAGTGAATGTGTAAGACAAGATGAGTATGCTAGCATCATTGGTAGCCAACGGTATGCCATTGATTGCAGTAGACCCGATATTTCCTATGTTATGGGATTATTATGCAGGTTAACCAGTAGACCTAGTATGGAGCATTGGCATGCTATAGAAAGGGTAATGAGATACCTTAAGAAAACAATGAACTTTGGATTACATTACCAAAAAATTTCAGTTGTCCTAGAAGGATTCAACGATGCTGATTGGAACACTCTTTTAGATGATTCCAAAGCAACTAGTGGCTATATATTTAGCATCGCTGGTGGGGCTGTTTCTTGGAAGTCATAGAAACAGACTATTTTGGCTCAATCCTCTATGGAAGCTGAGATAATAGCACTAGCAACAGCTAGTGAAGAAGCAAGTTGGTTGAGAAGCTTGCTTGCAGAGATTCCCCTATGAGAAAAACTGATTTCAGATGTGTTGGTCCACTATGATAGTACCGCGGCTATTGCAAAAATTGAGAACCACTTTTATAACGGTAAGAAACGACAAATTCGTTGTAAGCACAACACCATTAGAGAGTTACTCTCTACAGGAGCTGTTAGAGTGGATCATGTACGCATTGAGAATAACTTAGCAGATCCTTTGACGAAAGGACTAACTAGAGAGAAAGTCCATAATACTTCTAAGAGTATGGGACTATTGCCCTTAGAACGAGGATCACTCATGATGGTAACCCGACCTAATTGACTAGAGATCCCAAGAAATAAGTTCAATGGGTAATAACAAGTTTTGAAGTGATATGAGAATGAACATGCTATAAAATTATGAGAAGCATGATTCCTGTAGCATATGTAAGGATGAGTTAAACTCTTAATGAGATCTATACTTCAATTGAAGTGGGGTATCTAGGCTACAGGAGTACTCTTGATAGACTCACATATGTGAATGTGGAAGTGGGGGCCGCTTCCTATGAAATTTTGGGGCATAAATTTCTAGAGCGTTCACTATACTAGGATATATGTGCATGGCCTTTAATGCACGGGCTTTACAAAATACACCTTTGAAAAGGTTGTGTGTGGTTTGATGTCGGAGATAGAGTTCAAGACTACGTACGAGTCACTCTAGTAAAATCTGGATCTTATTCACTATGCAAAGGTTCAAGTCATATCACACCTTTGTTTATGCATAATCTTATTGATACCACAAAAATTCTCAGAAATCGTTTTTTAATTTCAAGTGGAGGATTGTTGGAATTTGTTAAAAAATGATGAGTTTTTGAAGTGATTTTAATGCACATTAATGAGGTCATTTATGGTGACTTTTGAGTTTGTGAAATGAAAAAACTCACTTGTCTCACATTGCTTGGAGGAGAGAAGTTTGAAGGCTTTATAAGCCTTAAGTTTCATCATTGAGGTGTGCCCCAAGGGGTACAATGGGTTTTGTGGGTGGTTGAGGACTCACACAAATATAACTCTTCCACACACGCGTGCGCACCACCACCTCCTCCTCCTCCGCTGCCGCTCGGCCAACCGGCTGGCTCGGCTAGGTTCGTGATCGGGCCGGGTTCGGGCCCAACATTCTTTTTAAATAAACATTTATATTTTATTTATTTTTTGGGCTATGTGGGTTTGGACCGTGTGTTGACCAAGTCAACACACGTATGCCGCACATGTGAGACTTAGTCCATACGATTGAAGAGTGGGAGGAGAAGATCTTGGGTGATCCGCGTAGAGAATGTTTCCAGCCGTCGGATCATCTGACCGTTTGAGATTGGGCCACCGTTTTGGACCGTCGGATGGGGTATCCGTTGGAGGCCTCACGCTATAAATAGAGGTCTTCTCCCCTCATTAGAACTCACACTTCAAGTTGAAGGCGTTTCCTCTCAACTTTTTTTCTCCCCTAATACTCCGCCGATGCATTTTTTGCAACTTTCTCCCCCTTTCTTTCTGTGACACTTAAGAATTGGCACAGGTAGCCGAAGTGAGATTTCGAGAACTGACACCGGTAGTGAGTATTGTGGGTAAAGAATTGGCACGGGTAGCCATACTCTGGGAATTCGAGAACTGACACGAAACAAGAGAGCAACCTGGTCGTGACTCAGCGAGTAAAGATTATCTCATACTATTCAAAATTGTTGCGAACTACGCAAACAACATAAAGTATACAAATATTCAAGCTACTAGAAATAGTTTGCATAAAGTTACTACAGATAGTTTGTACAAAAATGTTACCCCGCCATCGAATGATTGAAGAAATGAGGCAAGTTTTCTTGCCTCATTAAGCAAAGACTACCCATAATGGTTTTGCATAATACACTACTTACTCATTGTCAAGTTGATAAGCATGATTTACTTCATCTATATGCTACAAAACAAGTGTCTAGAAGATCATTTTGGTTCTACTCTTCAGTTTATAATTCAAGAGACTGTGATGATACATAATACAAATAAGATTACGGAAATTCTAGAACAGAAATTATGCATAAAGTTTCATACATTTTCAACATTTGCGTCGGTTAACTCCAGATCAGTCTCGGTGTGCAGTATCTGCTCCACTTCGAGGATTTCTGGAATCTTATCGCGAAGGCGAGTTTCAATTCCCATCTTTAATGTCATAGTTGAGCTAGGACAAGATCCACATGCTCCTTGCAGCTTGTGGACAACAACAGGGCCATCTATTTCATCCAAAACCTTCTCCACATTCTCTTCTGTCAGAGGCAAGATGCAGCTTGGTGAAACAACTCCTACTGCAACATTGGAATTTGAGTGCTATAATCAAGTATTCTTTCACATCCTTTGCAAGCTACTTTGATAAATGATTGGACATATTATGATATCACACTTGCAACCTTCAATTATTTAACCTTTTGGTCATTTCAACTTTCATTTCAATAATTCACAATAATCAACATAATATTACAAAGTTGTAGGAAAACATTATGTAATTTACTAGTAAACCATAGCATAATTATGTATGATATTTTATTTGAGATGGAAAAATTACACTAACTTCCTTGAGATTTGATTTAATTACCCTCAACATTTCTCTTATTTAAGCAACCTAACCTCCGTTGAGTTTCAATTATCAATGCATTTATTACATTACATCACCTCTTCTAAAGGGGTGATAAGTGTAATTACACTTGTTTCTCTTAGACAGGTGAGTGTAGCTTTTAAAGCGAAGAGGGGCACCATTGTTTCAAAAGCAGACCCCATCACGCGAAGTGGCAGTAGTGGCAGTAATATCGCGGCTATGGTGACTGCCGAATCTGCATCACAATTGCAGAATGGTACCGAATCATGTTGAGGCAACCACATCGAATTGCAACGCAACAGCATGACCACATTTGAGCAGTGTCATGGCGTATTGGAGTACATTAAATTCAAAAATATTTGTTTAATCATAAAAAAATTTACAATGCAACAACGGACACAAACCGCATCGCAACGATCGCAACTGTTACCCAAATGCGATCCTAACCGCAATTTAAAAATGGGCATCAGGTATAATTAAGGTAACTCTTACAAAACACAAGGTAATTTTCTTCCCATATTGAATTTGATGAGTTCTTGGACAATGCGTTGATAGAAGGGTGGCACCTGCTTTGTTTGGTGGAGAACGTCTTGAGATAAGCCCAAAAAATTGCTTTATGGTGAATTGATGACCTCTAAGAAAACAATTCTCTTTTGAGGAAAATCCTCTGGTATTTGATACTGGGTTCTAAGGAAAAGAAGTCCAAAAATTTGTGTCACATGAGGACTGTATATAATTAAATAATCGGCAAAATTAAAGGTATCTTGAAGAAACAAAAATGTTTAGAGAATAATCTCTGAGTTGGATAAAGCATTGCAACTGTTTTTGCTTCGTTGAGGCTTTGAGTTGTAGGGATTGACATTGCACCACCCAACATATGAGTGTGAGTGGCAAATCCAATTGTATAAATCTAGCATAACAAAAGGATAAGAAAAGGGTAACAAATGATCCTTAAATTTTGGTTATATAAAATAGGAGTATAATGATATCAGAGAATAATCTCTAATGCAGTATAAAGATTTATAAACAATAATTAGTACAAGAATAATGAATGATATAATAATAAGTATAAAACTCATACACCGTTGGTTCATTTTTTTTTTGTCACAAATGTTGTCTCATTGATTTGGGTTTACGGATGAAGTTCAATTCTGATATGTGCATGATGAAGGAATGGTGGGGACGTGTTTTTTGATTGGCTGAGGATTGTGTCATGATGATAATTGATAAAGAAAATAAAATAGAGTTCATTGTGTTTTTGGATAGAATTCAAACATAGCGTTGGAAATGAGCTGAATCGAATCAAATTAGAGCTAAGTTCTGTTTAGCTCAATAATGATTGACTCGACTCAAAACTCAACTTGAGTTTGATATGAGTTATTTTTTAGTTTGAGTTCGACTCAGTTAAAGTTCACAAATTGTTCGATTCAATTCGAATGGTTCATTTGGACAACTAAAATAATTAATTAAAATATAAAAAAAACTGCAAAAAATTAGTTTATATATAAACATATCGACTCGAACCTAATCAATTGAACTATATTCAACTCAAGTTCATATCGTTTAGTTAACGAGCTCAATTTTCAGGTCAAATTCAGCTCATTTAATTCATAAACCAAATTTATCGAGTTAAATAATATATCGAGTTTCAAACGAATATTAAATTAGTTTGGTTCAATATCGATCCTACACACAAGTCAAATGGAGAGGATTGTGGCAGAGTTAGATTGGATTATGGTTTTGGGCCAATATATACAAACTCTGATGGAAACAAATCTGTTGAAACAGTTAGTGTTACTTTTTCTTTTTGAGCCCAATGAATGGAATATTTCATGGTTAATGTATAATTTGCCAAATTGAACTCTGTTTGTTAAAGCTTAACAGATACATAGCTATGTTTTTGCAAGGAGTGTATTAGGCCCATGAACATTTTCATGGCCATTTTATAACCCGCTACTATTTCTTCTTCAGCTTCTCATAAATCAAAAGGTAGTAAGTAGTTGAGTAGTTCACATTCCACTAGGAAATAAATTAGAAAAACAATCAAACCTATAGATACATGCCAAATATTCCATCCCAAAAAATCATATTTTGATTGCTAACATTTCCCTGTGTCATTTTACATTTAAGCCTAATATCTATTGAAATCAAATTTAATTACAAAAAAGGTCCATAATTTGTGAATTATCTTTTCATATGATCAATGAAAATGAAACAGAAAACGATACTTTCACAAACATTTAATTAATGGTTCAACATGAGATCTTTTTAGCTGACAATTTATCATATAAGATTCTTAATGATCTTGTAAAACAATTTGTAGCTCAGGTAAAACATACTTTTAGCACCGTGCAAACTAGTAAAATGTAATTGTTCCTATGTGCTAGGAGCCCTATAACTACAAGGAGAGGCTTAAAACACAGTTATCTTTAAAGTTTCCTTTCCTTAAGCTATGTCACAAGGTTAGGAGTTTCATAGTAGAAATTATAACGTACTCTACATAGTTTCATCCCTTGTTCTATAGCCTCGGGTATAACTGTAAAAAGTAGATGAGTCAAATGTAGGTATCTTATTGTGGGTTGTTATACTAGCATAAGGATTTAATATACAGTAATTAGGATGACATTGTGCTCAATTTTCCTAAGATTACTACATTTTGTGGTAAGTAAAGAAGAAGATAAAATGGAGAAAAAGCTTCACAGTCTTCTTAATGATCTAAAAAATAATTTACAATCAAACTTTAAGCATAAAGTAAGGGATGTCAGTCCATTATCTTTGGACATGTATCACAATTTCTTGCAATTTGCCTATTACATTATTAAATGATGTCATAATACTCTATTTTAAATCATGTTTATTAATAAAGATAGATCTCTATGATCTACCTAATAAATAATGATAGTTAATTACATCATTCCAGTTTAGTGGTTTAATAAGTTAGCCAAGTAGATTTTGTTATCAAAAATATATAAATAATTTGTTGCTTCAGTTTGACAATGGATTAGCAAGGCATGGGTACCTAAGGATTGGGTAGTTCAACCAACAATGATTGTACATCAAGTGATTAAAAAACAATGAATCGGTGGCTTGAGACAAAAAAATGGATTAGTTAGGATGAGTAATGATCATAAATCAAATATTTGGCATTTTTTATCTATTTGTGAGTGTATTTGACTAGATCATATTTTATTTTACATAAAGTATGTCACTTTATATATCATTTATTGTGATTGATTGAAAAACATATTCAAATTAAAAGTTAATAATTAAGTAATTTTCTAACCAATAATAATAAGCGGTATATATAGATGGGTAAGTATGGTGCTTTTGGCCCCAAGGTCATTTTCCAGGTTGCCACTCAATACTACTCTTCATCTACATTGGCACTAGGGCTTGCCACAATAACCAACCAAACCAATGAAGTGATTGTGACATGACATGCAAACAAATAATGCATTTCCTCTAATGCACAATCATATTTGCTCTTGATTGTAAAGGATAATCTTAGTCATGGAACAAGACTTGTAGCACATATATCTTTTTGACTAAGAAAAAAGCAACCCTATCCTATCCAACCAAAAGAGTTCCCTCCTTTCATATCAATTTTGTTAATCAATAATGTTTTCTGATGTCATTGTCTTCTTTGATATTGCATGGTGGGAAAAAAGGAAGGTAATGACTACACAACAATATTGAGATTTTTTTGTCTCCTAGTTTTCATTTTTATTGTTCTTTTCTCCTAAGTCCTAATAACATGTTACAAGTCATCTGTGTTTGAAATTTAAATGGTTCTTTTAATCATTACCCTTATGGCAATATTTAAGGAATTCAAAAATACAAAATTTATTGTAGAAACAGGTATATTTAATTTACTAAGAGTCAATATATAAAGTTTCCAAGATTGGTATTACATTTTGGATTTCTTAAACATTGCTCTTAAGAAAAATGTTTAGCTAAACTCTTTTTTAAATTATAACATTCTCATATTTTCATGTAGTTTAATGTCCTGTTTGAGAAATAAAAGGATAAATATATAGCAATGTGTCCTTCTTATATTTTTGGCCAAAGAATTTAGGCCAGTGTCCCTATGCTATAAAATTTGACAGTTTGCCTTCATGTTTTTTCACCGCTACCACTATAAGCATTTTTTTAAAATTAGTCAATATTTTGTGATGATTTTTTTTATATCTCAATTTAGAAATAAATGATTTCAGAAATCAAAAACAATTTTAAGGATTAAGAGACAATAAGTTTATTATCTAATGCAACGCCCATAGTCAATATCTCTTAGAAACAAAAAAAAAATTCTCTATATATAATAGTCATAGTATTTTTGGTTTAGGCCACATCGACAAAGTATAATTTCCCTAGAAAAAAGTATCACCAACTAAACCATTAAAACATCAAACTTTCCGTACCCAATGAAACTAATTGTAACAAAAATAAAAAGTACTGTACTTGTATTTACATGAAGAGAACAACTAAACATTCCTAAACTTGTATGGATCATAAGAATATAAGGCTTATTCACCAAATACATGGACATAAGGTTTCTAAATTTTTTATTTTCTTACATCTGACTTAAACAGATTCCTCCTAGGAACAAAAGAACAATGCAATCAAACTATCAGATTCTTGTCTATTGTTTCCTTATTTCCAAATCACAAATCCATTCCATGTCAATGCTTCTTCCATGTGATGCTAAACAACACCAACTTTTGTGGATCTTTGGGGTTCCAAATCCAATAAAAAGAATGATGCAAAAATAAATTATAACAAAAATATTACTTCACCCTTCCCCCTCCCAACTCTAATACAAAAATGCTACAATTTCAAAAGCAAAAAATATAAAGTGGGCAGCTTCAGCCTTTGGATGGCTTTAGGCATGCACTAACCTTTTCATATGGAATTTTCTAGTAGAATATTGGACAAGAATCTGTCTCCTAAACTCTGTTTTAAATCATGTCCAAAACCAATAATTTTGAAACAAAAATATAAAAAATAATATATATTTAATTTTTTTAATTGATATGATATGTTTTTATTGATCTAAAACATGATTTGAAACACATTTTAAACAACTGATCTTTGTCATAAAATATCTAGACCAAAATGATCATAGAGCTAATAAAATGGAAGGCAAAATTTAGCCAGACTTTTAAATAAAAGAAACCCTTATATATTGTAACATTTACAGCCACTTTAGTGAATATGATGTTTAATGAGACAATGAACAATGACAAGGAAACATTTAATTATTGTATAGAATATTGTTTACAACAATAATTGAGGAGAACTTAGAAAAAATAAAGCATGAGAGGAGAATAATATCAATGTAAGCACTAAAATAACATGGGATGAGGATATTGTTATAAATGAAGAGAGGGTATTGGATGCAGAGAAGATAAGACTTTGCCCTAAAATGGAGAATCTTTTTGTACTTTAAATATCCATTTTCATGTTGTTATTTTAATCTTTAATTTTTTGGTGGGGATATCATACTCCGAATCTGATGCATTGAATGTGGGAGCTGAATTGGATGCACATTTTTTCTTCCCTTCTTCTTTTTTATTTATATCATGTTTAGTATTTTATTTTATTTTTGGTGCTTAGTGGTTAGTGGTATATTTTATCTTTGGTTATTAATGAACCAACCTGCTGGGTTCTCTTTCACTGTCTCATTTTAATTTAATTTTATCATTAGAACATTAACAAGTGCAACAAGAAAGGTCAATGTTTTGTTCGGTCTTTGATACTTGAGAAATATAGGTGTTGAGAGTGACAATGAGAGTATGTATTAAATAAATATTAGTATTAATAAGAGTATGTAAATAAATATAAAAAAAATTAATTGAATTAAGACGTGCGACACATGTGGAGAAGAGAAAATAAGGAGAATTACTTCATGTGAATATTGTAGTCAAAATTATTATGTATGGGTTAATTTAATTTGTTATGATATACCTAATAATCATCTTAGAATTTAGTTTTTTTATAAGTATGAAATTAGTTGCTTTAAATGTGCGTGATTGTCTATTCTAACAAGTATTATTATCATAAATATATGATGATCTATGGAGCTACATCTTCTATCTCAAAATGTGTATTACTCCATGTACCCCTTCTAACATTGTTTCTTATTGGTAAGAAAATTAAAACATAAATTAAATATATATTAACTTTATATTTTCCAACTAATGCATGAAAAAATGGATAGATAAAGTGACATATATTTTTGTGACAGAAAATATACTCCCTACGATCTACTTAGACCTTACATTACTAGACAAATATCTCATTATTCTATGTGTATTTTTTCTTTATAGACAAGTATATATGAATATGGAATATAGCAACATGTAGAACATAATCTAACCCCTTCTTATAAGACTTATTATTAATCAATTTTATGGAATATGCGTGATCCTCTTGATCCGAAGGGGAAAGAAATGAAGATGTGGATGATGTTATGATTTACTGTTATGTAGTCTATTTGAATTATGAGAAATAATTTAGTTTTTTCAGATAAGATTGTGAGTTTTGTTTACATTATGGATTTGATCCAGACTAGATTTTGGTGTTGATTTCAAGCCAAGATTGTTCATTCGTCTTTAAAATTTGTTAATTGGTGTAACAATTCTAATTATTGCATTTCTATTTCCACTAAATCGATCATTTTATGATCATTCTTCTTATATTAGGTTAGCACCTCTGCTTATTTAATACATACTTTCCTTATAAAAGAATCAATTTTATGAGAAATAAACCTCGTTGGGTTGAATTGGTTGATTCATTTTTTTACCGACAAAATAATAAAAATGCAAATGCAAAGATTAATGCTATATTGCCCAAAAAAATAATCAGCGTCAAGATTCTCTTAATTGTTGGAAGTGAAATGTGTCACTTTTACCTCATATTCTCCAAACACATGTCACTTTTTGTGATTAGAAGGAGAGTTCATGCTAATTTATTAAGAGAATATAATATTTTCAAGTGTAAATAATAACCGAATCATGCACAAAATCCAATTTTGAAATAATTTTTATAGTCATTTCAACTTTAAACCATTCACAAGGTCCTTCAGTTCTTTTTTGTTTCCAAAATCCTTCAATGTTATTATATATCTTCAAAAAAACACCTTTAAGTTTTTTCTCCATTTTTATATATTAAAAAATAAATTAAAGCAATATAACAGAATTTTCTATTTTAGCAATAATCTATCCATGTAAAAGCAATCCAAAATTTTTAACCAATGATGGTATATGTTATATGTTATATGTAGTACCAATATAAAGAGAAACTTGTTTAGGAAAACCTTTCAATTTATTTTAACTTTTATTTACTCCTTCTGGAAAATCAAATTGCCAAAAGGATAATTTTACCGATATAATTTTCAAATATTTCAATTTTCCTAATATATATATATATATATTTCAACTTACATTTAAATTATCTCTACCACTCATAATAATTTTAATTCATTTAATTCTATTAGTTTTAACTTTTAAACTATATTTTTTGTTTAGTTTGATTCAAAATTTACAACCAAATTTGAAGCAATCCATGATTGCACCAAAAATGCAATTCTCACAGAAAGAAATCAAACAATATAATGCAATCACGCCAAATGAAAAGAAAAGATATATAGAGTTGGGAGGGTGGTGTGACAAAAGAGAAAGAGAGTTGATGGTGATGATGACCATGCTTGCTGGAAGGAATAGAGGTGCAAGAGGTAGGTTTCCATAAGGTAATGGAGTTTAGAGTGAAGGAAGTGAAAATTTCTTGAATTGAAGGAGATTAGTCCTTGCGCATTTAACTTAGGGATTTAACAATTTGCAACTAAAACATTTTCACTAAAATAGTCCAAAAATAACCATAGAACAAAGGTTAGTTGCAAAAATATTAATTTATAATAACAAGTTTTAATGAAATTATACAAATCACATCTCTATTTCTTTTTGCATATGCACAAATCATGTTTAATTTATATACATATATTATACTTAATTATACAAATCACATCTCTATTTTTTTTTGCATAATCATAAATCATACTTAATTTATATACATATATTATACTACCCTAGCAGAGTTGTGAGTATAATCTTTTAAACAAAAAATAAGTGATAAATGTAATTAAGTTAAATTTTAAGGTGTTGGTGTAAGTTACTCTTAATTAATTATCTAGGTAATTATACTCCAATAGGTGTTGGTATAAATCATTTGATTATGAAATCACTCTTATTTTTTGTTTTATGTATTTAAGTAACATCTCCTTATAATTATTAATGCATTTATTAACGAACCAGAAATTATGAAGAGTCGTTGTCTTTTATGCTATTTAGACTTGGTTTCACACTATACTATATTTTGTTGAAATCTTGTATGAGATTAAACAAAATTGTATCATTTCTTCTCTATGATCATTGTCATTGGTAGATATATTTGTCTATACAGTAAATGATGATTCCTAAGTACTTAGAAACTCAAACTCAAATTTAATATTAATATACTTTATTTTATCCCCAATACTTAAGTTAGTTGTTGCTAATTGTTGGAGATGACTAAAGATAAAGTATACAACTGGACATCAAAAAAAATTCTCATTTATATAAAAATATGATAATATGGTAAATATATTAGAATAATGCATTTTATATTAAAATGTCATAACTAAAAATCAATAAAAAATTAGTTTATTTTATTGTTCAAATATTTCTTTTTTTGATAGGGTTAGTAGGCTTTGAAAATGTTTAATGGAGTAATAAAAAGAAGTAGAACTTGTTGATTGGTCCAAAAAATTGGTTTTCAGTCTCTCCATTAAGTTTAAGAAATGATCATTGTCATACTTAAAAATATATCAAAATCGATCTCGTCACCATTATGTAGATGATGAGTGACATACAGTATAAAAGGAATTGAAAACATAGAAAATTTTAAAAAAACTAAATTTTGTTCATTACAAAATATATCAATAATTTTAAGGAAATGTTGCTTAAATACACAAAAGAGAGTAGTGATGATTTATAATCAAATTCTATATGCAAATTTACAAATACTCAATTTATTCTAGCTAATGTATAATTAATTAAGAGTAAATTATATTAACTTCCATTAAAGTTTAATTTAAAATTACACTCGTCACCCTCTCCATGTTTAAGAAATAATACTCATCTTCTTTGAAGATATAGTCAATATAATATTTATAAATGATGAGAGTTTATATAGCTACAAAAATGTAATAATAATTTATTTAATTTGACAAGACTTATGTAGTCTCAATCTAATTTATTCGTGCAAAAATGGTTGCACTTTAGCTCTATTTTTTTTTTCATGCATGACCATATTGTAGACAACTCCATATAATGGACGCAAAATACCATATAGTGACCGCTTTCGCAAGTGACTTTGAACCAACGTATTGAATCCATCACTAGGTCTATAGCAAATTTTTCAGTAAACAATGTCTTTTCTCTTTTCAATTTTCAGAAGCTATTTTTTAAATACTGTACACTAATTACAAAAACGGTCGCAACTTGTGGTTAATGTATTGCAACCTCCATCAGATATTGTAAGAATTTTTGTAGTGGAAAATTATCTTCTAAAAATCAGTTTTGATCGATTTTAGCATTTACTGATCAGCTTATGAATATTTTTTAGATGGGATTTGAATGTGAACCCCAAGATCTGATGGTGGCTACTTTTCAAAGATAATAATGCTCAAAGTTCAATGTAATCTAAACTTTTGCTTAGAGAACATATAATATAATAATAATATAAAGTAGACATGATGCTTATAGGATCCCTTAATCTGAAGCATTATGATTAAGCTTTGATCAATCAATGAAAATAAAAGTATACTTTAACTTAGCATGCTTAAGCAAAAAGCTCAATCTATAGTCAATTGCTTCTTTAATCAACCAAGTAGAAGCTTATTAGTGAAGCCACATGAAAAATATCTTAACTAATCACATATCAGAACATGTCAAATCACAAAGTGAACATTAGATTCTCCACTCTGGTTGGGACATAGAAACATTAATGTAGGAGTATACTATGAACAGTTTGCATGGTTGGGTGAATGACAAGTGTCACATCCACAAATTTTGGTCCACATATGACACAATATTTTTTTGGTACCTTATCCACAATAACACACATCTATCTTATAATGTGCGTCACTCTATATGTCATGAGTAGTAATTTGTCAGAAAAATATTTAATAATTAAATTTCTAATTTAAATACATTATTTTTTTTTAACCAATCATAATTTATGATATATAAAGTAACATGTATTATCATATAGTAGATAAACACTCCTTATCAACATGTTACCCACGTGATTGAGCGTGATCTTCTTATGAATTTGTGGATCACAAAAGCTCTTAAATATGCCACCCATTTGTTGAAATTTTAATTAAACAATCAACTTGAAGGGCCAATCATATATAAAGTATAAATAATAATCTATACAGTAGGCCCCACCAAGGATGTGTCTTTTAATATTAAACTATATGCTTGAGATTGAGATCCAATTGAAGATTTAATTTATTGTCATGAGATTTAAGGGTTTTTTTTAACCTAACCTCGATCTTATAATTGAGATTGGGTGGATCAACAAGACATTGGTTTAGTAGTATATGACCTTATTAAATTCCTAGAAAAATCAAAAGATTAACAGTTTAATTCCCGATAATGATATCTATTGGGAGGATATCCTCAAATCCCGAAATGGATTATTTTATTGTCCCAAAAAAGATAAAGAATACAGTTGATATATAGTATGAAAAAAATTTGAGAATGGGTGGGGCAAATATGTATAGGCTTGACACTGACCATTCTAAATAACATATTGGTCCCATAATTATTTTCTAGAAAGTAATTATGGGTCTAGAAAGTGACAAGTTGGAGCAATTATTAATTATGAACTAAAAACAAAGGTTTACCAACGAGTGTTGGTTCAAGTGATATATGTTTGATTCCCCTTAAGTAAGGTTTTGGGTTCAAGTTTTGTGGATGGAAAAAATGTCCGCTTGAAGAGTTAGCCCCACATACCTGTGGATGTTCCCGACTCGAACAGGATTGCCTCCAGTGCGATGATACCTATGGGAAACCAAAAAAAAGGTTTTGTGATATTAATTATTAATTACACTCGAATATTATTAAAATATTAATTTTTGTTTTTATAATTTCTCTTTTTAAATGAATAGAGCTTTGTAATTGGCTTGATACACCAAATGGGGACATGTGATCCTGATAAAAAAAAAGAAGGCAGAGGAACAAAACAACAATTGGGGCATTAGGAGGTTTACGTGACCAGTAATTATGTAGTTATTTGGATGTATTACAACAACAAAAAAGGAATATGTTTTGTTCCTGTTTGGATGATCATATCGATTGTTGAGGATAACTTATCTTAATAAATTTAGGAGTGCCAACATTACTATCATTACTACAATGTACTAGGTGATGATTGTAACATAATTCGAAATAAGATAAAAATATGGGAGATGAGTATATATTGGCTCAATTGATAGAATCTAACACTTCGATTTTATCTCAAATTAAAGGAACATTATCTTACCGCCAAAAGCATAGATCATTGATGAGATGTTGTTCTAGTTTAACTAGAGATATTGAGTTCAATTGTCTAGAAGAGCTTTGACTCCCATAATAGTTCTACCAATCTCAAATAGAATTTTTTTGTACTATCAAAAATAATGTCTCACCATTTAGATAATAAATTAGTTTATTTTGGGGTTCGTGACCGCTGTTTCCCAAAAGATACCTCCAAGCACATTTTTTTCTTAATATTCTAGGGAGGCAACTCCATTTTCTCTAAAACATGTGTGCTTAGTGAGTTATCCTCTTTATGTTGCGGAAGGACTTTTAACATATTCTTGATTAGAAAAATGATTGTCATTAATGTAGAATATTTATAACTAAACAAAAAACTGAAAGATTCAAATGTAAATTGATTAAAAAAGAAATGAGAAAAAGGATTATGATTGTGGTGATTGATTGAGTGGGTCTACTTTCTTATGGATTGTGGCTTTGTTAGGGAACAAAGCGTGCCATCTCCGAGCCTATCGAAGAAGCTACTGCAAGTTGACGTCTAGGTCTTTAAGCATGCAACACCTCACTATATTTGTTCCATAACAAATTATGTGTGACATCCAATAACATAAATGAGAGTATTTAAAGATGAGAAAAAATGTATGCATAAAAAATGTATCAATTTTTTATATTGTTTTATAAGTGAGAATTTTATTAAAGGAAAACCAAATTACATACAGAGAAGACAAATATAGAAGACAACCATGCGGAGAGATCAAAACCCACAAATCGAAAGAAAACAGTTTTTACATTGTTTCTGTAATATCTGTCATTTATATTTAATCATTGAATAGTGAATAACATACTGAGTATATGTATCTTTATCTTGACACTAACAGAACATAAATACTATACTCTTTAAAGATTATATGAATGCAAGTTTCTATTTAAGTTAAGATATTTCCTTTTAATTCTTATCTTAGTTTTAGGTTTTAATTTGGTTCTTTAATATAAAAAGGTGTTAAATTTAGTCTTTAATTTTTTAAAAATATTTTTCACTTTTACATTTCTATTATAACAGTGTTCAATTTGTAGTGGAATATATCAAATTCTCATCGAAGATTTTTATTCAATCATCAGAAACCGAGTTTTACATTAGAAATTGAATATTTGCAGCAATTTTTCTCTGTCTCTTCTTTCCTTTTTCTACTCCATCTTTTTCATCATTTCTCCATCCCCATCGTTATAATATTCTAAATTCTAATGAAAAACCATGATTATAACAACTAGGATTCCTCAGGATGATTTGATATATTGATGTTAAATCTAACATTATTATAACATAAAGGTACAATTAACCAACATTTAAAAAGATAAATGATTAAATTAACATTCTTTATTAAATAACTACTAAATTACATCACTTAAACTACTTGCTTATTTCATACTCATGTGAACACACTACTACTTGAACCGTTCTTGTTTGATTGAAGATTATGCACCAGGCTTGATGTAGCCTTGGGTAGGACTTGATGCAGAATGTATTGTTGTGCACCAGACTTGGCTAGGAAATATATCAACATACTTCACTAGCAGATGCACCAGATACAGTAGCCTTGGTCAGCAATTGGCTTGGACACCTTGGCATGATGGACCAGATCAGGAATTGGCTTGGGACAGATTGGCTAGACACTTTAGCAAGCTATCTTCAAATTACTTGGGTCATGAATAATAGATGTAGTAGATTTTCTTAATACACATTTAACACATGCTTTATTGTTTTAAAGCATGTGCTTTCTAGTTTGTTAAGATAATTAGTTAAGTTAGTTATGTTACCTTCATAACAAGCCATCGTGTATATAAGCAACACCATTGTACAATTATCAAATCGATTAATGAATTCACATTCTTCTACATTCTATACACACATCTATCTTCTCTTCTAAAAATAATATGGTATCAGAGCTCTCAAATTAAGAGCTCTGCTTCACCATCATTCTTGATCTTCAAATAGTGCAAACACTCAATTCTATTCTCTACTTCAATCAACAAAATGGAGGCATAATCAAACCAAATACAACACTCGCAACAAGATATTGATACATCACAAAATCCAAGCAACCCTTACTATCTTCATCCAGGAGAAAGTCCAGGAGCAATATTGGTGTCACCACCACTGAATGACACGAATTATCATAGTTGGAGTAGAGCAATGAAGAGAGCACTCTCATCAAAGAACGCGTTTAAGTTTGTCAATGGGATAATAAAAACTCCACAAGAAACATATGATATATTTGATGCATGAGAGAGATGCAATACTATGGTGATGTCATGGATCACACGGTCCTTAAGCACACAAATAGCACAAAGCATAATATACATAGACATCTCACAAGAACTCTGGCTTAACCTCAAGGAAAGATTTTTCAAAAGGTGATTATTTTAAAACTTCTGATTTACTTTAAGAACTGCACTTTATTAAACAAGAGGAGAGGGATGTTTCCACCTATTTCACTGATGTCAAGATTCTATGGGAAGAACTTGATTCTTTAAGACCTATGCATACTTGCATATGCAGAAACAAATGCACCTGTGATTTTGTGAAGATTATCAGGAATTATAGAGACTCTGAGTATGTGATATGTGTGCTCAAAGGACTCAATGATTAGTATAACACAATTAAGACTCAGATTCTTTTGATGGAACTATTGCCTCTCATCAATAAGGTCTTTTCCTTAGTAATTCAACAAGAAAGGCAGTGAGAAGGAGCAAAAATTGATCAACACAAAACCACATTGAACAATATCAACACTACCCAAATATGGAAGCCACAATTCAACAGAAACAATATGAGAGTTGGGCCTAACTTCAATAGCAGAGGATATGGTAGAAGATTCCAAACCAATGTAAGAAGTTATGGACCTCCTAACAACAGCAAATTATGCATCTTCTGTGGCAAGGAAGGTCATACCATAGAGACTTGTTACTTCAAGCGTTGATTTCCTCCAAACTTTAAGTTCAAATCAAAAGGAACCAATGCAGTGAACAACTTACAATTTGTGGATCAGGAACACAAGATTAATCAAGACAATACTAAGCATACAAGAACTTCAGCAGGAACAAGCCACATAGAACATGCTCAATTAAGCATCAACCATGACCATATGATCAATCAGATTAGCCATGACCCTAATAATGCATATGGTGGCTACATACCAGGTAATAATTTTTCTAACCAAACTTGGATCCTAGATACTGGAGCTACAAATCATGTTACTAACAACTTGTCAAATTACATAACTTACAAAACCATCAAACCTAGCTATTTATGTCAAACTTCCTAACAATATCACTCTTAAGGCAGAACACTTAGGAACTGTGATTCTTTTTTATCATCTTACTCTATATAATATTTTGTATATCCCTGGATTTAAATGAGACTTAGTTTTTGTTGATAAGCTTGTTTCCTCCCATAGATGCAAGCTTGTTTTTTATGAGGCTTCTTGTTTCATCCAGGATATGACTACCTCGAGGATGATTGGACATGCTGAAATGCAGAACAATCTTTACATATTAACCAAACATCCTCAATCTAATGATACACTACATACTATTATTTCTTTACAAAAGAAAACATTGTCTTGTTTTGATCTCTGACACTTTAGATTAGGACACCTTTCAAATAACATTCTTGACAATATTTGCAAGTGTTTTCCTTATGTGAAGTTTAATCCTAATAAGGTGTGTGATTTCTGTCATTTAGGCAAGCAGGCCAAATTATCTTTTCCTAAAAGCATTGCATACACCTCACACCCATTTGAACTTGTTCATATGGACATTTGGGGACCTTTGAATGTCTCTACCATACATGGAAACAAATATTTCCTTACTATAGTTGATGACTTCAATAAATATACTTGAATTTTTCCCATGACAACTAAGGGTAGTACTAGGAATCTGATAGATAATTTCATACAAATGGTGCATACTCAATTTAGTCATAAAATTAAGTCTATTAGGAGTGACAATGGCAAAGAATTTATGATGCATAATTACTATTCTAAGTTAGGAATTATTCACCAGACTTTCTTGTATTGAAACACCTGAGCATAATTCTATAGTAGAGAGGAAACATAGACACATACTGAATGTAACTAGATCTCTGTTATTCCATTCTAACTTAGCTACTTGTTATTGAGGTTATGTTGTGCTTCATGCTATTTATCTTATAAACTTACTGCCTACTGTTACTCTAGGGCTTAAGTCACCTTTTAAGATTTTGTTCAACAAACCTCCTACCATTACCCACCTAAGAGTCTTTGGCAGCCTTTGCTTTGCCTCTACCCTTACTTCTCAAAGAACCAAGTTGGATCCAAGAGCAAGGAAATGTTTCTTCTGTGGCTATAAATCGGGAACAAAGGGTTACATTATCCTTGATCTTTCTAATAGAAGCATACATGTCTCCAGAAATGTTATGTTCTGTGAACAAATTTTCCCATATAAGCTACAAAACATCCATACTAACATAGATACAACAGCTACCCACACTAACACTAATCATGAGTTCCTTTTTGACTCACCTACTATTTAGGAAAGGGCATTAACATTAAATATGCCTAAGACAACTTCCACTCTTGAGCATTCTCAAGGTTTACCACCTAACCACACCTCATCCTTAGAACCTCCTACTAGAAGGTCTCATAGAGTCACTCACCCATCAACCTACTTAAGGCATTATCATTGCAACCTCTTATGCCAAAAACATCCTCATACTAGTCACAATATCAAACACCCCTTACATCATATTTTATCCTATCAAACCTTGTCCCCCTCACATTTAAAACATTATCTTACCATTTCCTCCCACATAGAGCCAAAACCCTTTAATCAAACCATCAAGTCCAAAGAATGGATTCAGAATATGCATGATGAACTTGCAGCCTTAGCCTGCAATAACACTTGGACACTTGTTCCTTTACCACCTGATAAAAGAACTATTGGATCTAAATGGGTTTACAAGCTCAAGTTTAACTATGACGGAAGTATCAAAAGGCATAAGGCCAAACTTGTTGCCAAATGGTATAATCAAATAGAAGGTTTGGATTGTTATGAAACTTTTGCTCATGTGGTTAAGCTTACCATAGTGAGACTTCTATTAGCCCTAGCTTCTAGTCAAGGTTGGTCCCTACAACAACTTGATGTTAATAATACTTTTTTACATGGTGAATTGAATGAAGATGTTTACATGTCTTTACCTCAAGGTGTACATTGTTTTATGCCTAATCTTATTTGTAAATTGAATAAATCACTTTATCGATTAAAGTAGGCCAGTAGACAATGGTTTGCCAAATTGTCTACTGCCCTGATTTCCTTAGGCTACAAGCAATCCTCACATGCTCATTCTTTATTTACCAAATCCATGCATAATCACTTTACTGCCTTATTGATATATGTTGATGATTTAATCTTGGCTGACAATGATGATTCTGAAATAAATTTTGTCAAACAACATTTGGATGACAACTTTAAAATCAAGGATTTGGGTGCTTTAAAATATTTTCTTGGTTTAGAAGTAGCAAGATCTAAGAAAGGCATAACTTTGTGCCAAAGAAAATATGCATTAGACTTGTTCCTAGTCACGGGATTCTTAGAATCTAAACCTTTGTAACTCCAATTATAAAAAACACCCATCTCTATCAAAATGACAGCAACTTATACCATGATCCTGTCACTTATAGACAACTTGTTGAAGGCTTCTTTATTTGACAAATACTAGGCCAAACTTAAGTTTTTTAATCCAACAACTCAACCCATTGATGGTTGCCCCTACTATTAACCATTACAAGGACATGACAAGGGTTTTTCGTTATATCAAAAGTAGCTCTGGTCAAGGGTTATTTTATCCTGCAACATTTGTAGTTCACCTAAAGGGGTTCACTAATTCAGACTGGGTTGTCTGCCCTGATACAAGGAGATCCATCTCTGGTTCTTATATGATCTTAGGATATGCTTTATCTCTTGGAAATCCAAAAAGCAGAACACAATGTCAAGGTCATCTTCAGAAGTTGAATATCAAGCCTTGGCAATTGCATCTTGTGAGGTATAATGGCTTACCTATTTACTTACTAATTTTCACATTCCATTTAAACATCTTGCACTCCTTTACTATGACAATAACTCAGCAAGGTATATTGCTGCTAATCCTATCTTCCATGAGATGACACAACATATAGAAATTGATTGTCATGTTGCTAGGGAAAGACCACAAAACAAGCTTTATCATTTGCTCCCTATTAGCTCTGAACAACAAACTGTAGACCTCTTGACTAAGCTTAGAGGGGTAAATATCCACCCTCAATAGCTTGAGGGGAGATATTAAATTACATCACTTAAACTACTTGCCTATTTCATACTCATGTGAACACATTACTGCTTGAGTTGTTCTTGTTTGATTGCAGATTATGCATCAGGCTTGATGCAACCTTGGCTAGGACTTGATGTAGAATGTATTGTTGTGCATCAGACTTGGCTAGGAAATATATGCATCAGACTTCACTAGCAGATGCACCAGACACAACAGCCTCAATCAGGAGTTGGCTTGGACACCTTGGCACTACGGACCAGATCAGGAATTAGCTTGGGACATATTGGCTAGACACTTCAATAAGATATCTACAAATCACTTGGGTCATGAATGATGGATGTAAATCATGTAATAGAGTTTCTTAATACATATTTAACACATGCTTAATTGTTTTAAAGCATGTGCTTTCTAGTTTGTTAAGATAGTTAGTTAAGTTAGTTATGTTACTTGCATAATAAGCCATCGTGTATATAAGCAACACCATTATACAATTATCAAATCAATTAATGAATTCACATTCTTCTACATTCTATACACATATCTATCTTCTCTTTTAAAGAAAATAATAACTAAGTTTAAACCTAAAATTAAAATAATGTAACAAAATAGAATTTTTTAACCTTGTGTTTACTATCATTATTTCCCCCCTCCTTCGTCTATCTTCCTACTCCAAATGGATTGGAGGGGATTTTTGGACTACTTGGTAATCAGAGTTGGTTATTAAAAATTATTCAAATATTAACTTATAATAAATATTAAAACTTATTACTATATTTAATGAAAATTTTGCAACTCTTTGTACATATATCGTATACTAAATAATGTTTTGCAAGAGAAATTAATACACACATAGGTGGATTGATTTTCATCACAATATAACCCAATAACAACAGTAACACGTAATCATGTGGCATATATTCTAATTGGTCGAAAATATTAATAATATAAAAAAGGTTATGTTTTTGGACCAATTAGAGTGTATAATACATTGTTTGTGACCTATAGATAATAAATATTATCCTATATCAGAGCTTACAAACTACCAATATAATTGGAATTCATGAGGGCTTGGATTCTATTATTCTCATACTAAAGAACAACTCATGACAGCATAGATTAATCACTACTTTGATTTTGACAACTTTCACTCCATTCACATGGTGATTTGTATACTGATTTATTTATGAAAATAAGATATCTTCTCATATAAGAAAATAAGTTATATTCCTCGATCATAAGAATTATAACAAATATAAATGAAATATATGTCATAATTTTAGTGGTTAGATGAGATAAAATATTTCATGATATGAAAAGATAGTTTATGCTCTTTCTTTATATTTCTATCTCTCTTGTATTACCTAATTTTCCTAGAAAAGGACAATATAATAACATAAGTAACAATATCATTCACCAATAATAATAATAATTGATAGTGATATCCTTCTTAGATATTTTTTTAGTTTAGGTGTTGTTTTGTGCAACAATGGTATGATACTATGATTCCATCTCTGCGTTGTATAGGTGTTGTCAATTGTTAGTTAGGTTCAATCCCCACGTGGATGATTCACTTGGCCAACCCAAACAAATAAAGTTCTCAATAATATAATTAATCTTAATTTATGTAGTATAATGTATTAATCCCATAAAAGGGAGAATAAAGGGTTGACATAACGTAAAAGTGAAATCAAATGAACAAGTTCAAAGAATCACATGCTTGTTATATTGTGAAATTATTCAACCCACCCTAAATTTATTTGCTTGCTTTTAGACAATTTCATCACCTCCTGGATGAAATTTCTTATTGTTTTCAACGTATTGATTCATTTCTTAAATAAAGTATTACAATATATAATATGCTTGTTATTATTGGATCAGAAAAAACCGGGCTTATTTAAGTTGAAACTTGGAAGGGGTTTAAAATTATATTTAAATTAATATAATGTATTATCTATCCCATAAAATGTTCACCGATAATTTTGAATCATGGAGAAAATGTAATTTAAAATTATTCTATTCAAATATAAATAACTTAATATATTTTTTTATCAATCAAAATTAATAACATGCAAAATGATTCACCTTTATGGCAACAAATAATATTTTCCTAGACCAAATGTAACGACGTTAAGGCCCCACATATAGAACTAGAGGGCACAAAGCCACCAATATATAGGATTCCATAAGAACTAATAAACAAGTGAGGACAGGTTGGCCACATGCATGTGCACATGTATGATTGATGAAAGGAAATGTTTAAGTAGCAAAGTATATGCTTTGCTTAATTATCAGGATCATAAGCACAGATGGATATGTTGGATCTGATTTTTCAGGATCAAAATTTTGTAATCTTCAAAGTTTTTTATTTAGTTTTAGAAGAAAAAAAATGCACGTAAAACATATTGTCAGTTTATTAATTACTATTTATTTTAATTATTATTGACTCTTAAAAAATATAGATGAATGGTAAATGATGAACTAATTGTATATAAATCTTTGTAGTAGAGATATTTATGGCCCTCAACTATTGTGGGAGAATGATGGATGAGGTGGGAAGTTTCCCCACTATTAACTAATGTTATTAAACTCAAAATGATAATTGGCTTGATCATTGGTTGACTCAATATATATTATATAATTCTAAAAAATTATAATAATAACTGATATTATATAATAATTTTATACTTAAAATGTAAAAAACATTTCTATCACATAAATATCAAATTAGATAATTAATAAGGAAGATTTTATTATAACAAAATATCACAAATAAGTTAAATACATTAAGTAACAAAAACACACAAATAGGTCTAAAACTTAACTAAAAATATTTTGTTATAATATAAGTTAAGAAACAATAAATTAACTACACTAATGATAAATATTACTACAAATAAAATGGATGCACCATATTTTTCTCTTCCAAAATGATCTTGTTTTGATATTTTTTAAAAACATTTGTTAAATCAGCCAACTCGGGTCGACCCAACCAACCAAGTCACCATTTTGATGCTTAAATTAACTAAGTTGAACCAGTTCATACTAATTTTACTATATGGTCAATCGGATAAGTGGCTAGGGCCAATTAAATGCTCAATTCCTAATTAGATCGATCAATCAAATTGGCTAAATCCAAGTCGAGTTTAATAAAAATGGTCATAACTTTCTTTCTTTCTGATTCTGAATAACAATTCATAATAAAGAACTTTTATGTGATAATATTTCTTGAAATCCTTACCTATGTTTTTAAACAACAAAGAAATATATGTAACTAAAAGGTAGACATCAAAACATATTTGTTGTCTCATAAATTTTACTATTTCATGTGTCATGAGTTATGATTAGTTGAAAAAATGCACTTAAGTTAAAAATTTAATTAGTCATAAAGTGGTCTATTGGTGAAAATTGAGGACTTAACTATTTTATACTATTTCATGTTTTTAGAGTGAAGGAAGTTGAGAGTGAAATCTCACCCACCACAAAAAGAGTGAACAGCTAGCGCAGCTTAAGTGGCAAAAGCCATTGGTTGCACCAAAAACCATGTTTTTATATCTTGCTAATGTGTGTGCTTATTGCAAAATTATGCATTTAAAAGTAATAGTTTGAATTAAAGCTTTACATTCTTTATTTATGGAGATTAAGGGAGGATAATAGCTAGGGACAAGCTAACCTTATGTCTATAAATAGATCAACACCTTAATATTAAAATATAAATTGTGAATCAATAAATATATATATATATATATATTAAATGTACGTAATAGTAAATTGGTTGGTCCAATAGACTTATGAGGCTCTACTTTCTTAGTTTAAATTTTGCTTTTTAATTGTATATGTTTTTTAGAAAAGTATTAGCCCAACCTTTTTGTAAGATGTCAAATTAGACTAGGCCTTAAATAGATGTGATTATAGGCGATGTTGAACGGCCTATCTTATTATCATCCTTAAAGTATTACTTTAATTATGCCCTATTCCTATTATCCTACATGAACTCATGATTTTATATAAGATTGGTATGTAAAGCAATTCTCTTTTACCAAATTATAAATTTAAATTTCAGAGTCCTAAAATCTAACTATATTATCTCTTACATCTTGTTTACCAAAAGAACCCTATCATTAACATATGGAATTTAGAGTTGCCGATTGTACTTCATTGTATGGAATTTCAATGTGAACAAAAATTTCATGTCCCAAAAAAATTATATCTTTAATTAATCAAATTCCATCAATTTGTTAATTTTTTATCACTTTTATTTTTAATTAAATGATACTTTTTAGTTTGACCAATACACAAATAGAGATGGACATAAATCTATGATAATCCCAATAAACGCCTGAAACAAGAACTGTGGTGAAATCTCAAACACAGTTGATGATTAGATATTGTTATGCATGTACGGAAAAGAATAATCAAATCTCAATCCTTGAATATCCAAAAAAAGAACAACTAAATTTAAGGTGAGGGAAAGAAAGAGGTTCAAGACCTATAGAAAACAATCACTAACTTTCATTATTCATGCATATCTTCATTAAGTTTGTGGTCCCATATCACCTATCATCTTTCACATTACAGTTAAGCACAAATATACAAATGCAATAGGGTAAAGTATATGACTATATGACTATATGTTATAACCTCAAGTTTTAAGAATGTAACTACGTTAAATACTTGATAAAAAGATTTTTCTTACCCATGGTTATCATACTTGATTTGTACAAAAAATTGTAAAAGTTTTATACACTTTTATTGCATTATTCACCACTCATTTTTTTTATTATTATCAACTATTCAAAAAAAAATATATATAAATAAATAATAGATGATGCATTGACTATATATAAATCTTTTAGATTGAAAATGTATAGATATTATGCTATTTGTATTATAATGTGACCATCTCTTTCTCTCTCAATATCACAAGCCACTCATAGATATACAAACACATTGCTGCTATAGCTTTTTCCTTGCCTCCTTTCTTCACAGCCTAGAGCCTGAATTATTAAAACCATAATTACAGTTCAAAGATTTGTTCTGGTTTCTTTGTTGTCTCTAAGTTAAGGATTGGTGATGTCTATGATCTTTCTCCAAACTCCTTAAGTGGTGCACTACTTAGATTGATCCATCCTTTTTTCAAGTTTCAACAATGGTTTAAGGAGAATCATGAGAAATTTGGTCTTTTTTTGGTGAGTAGAATTGGCCATTTGATATATTTATATAATGGTTTCAATTGTAAGAGTGGTTTATGGATAAAAAAGTGTGGGATGAAGTATGAAGATGTTCAATGAATTACATCACAGAAAAGTGCAATTTTGTTACTTCTTACATCAGGTTAAGCAACAGGTAATGTTTTAAATTAACTTATAGATGAGATCAGGTTCTATTGTTATTAGTTCTTAATTAATTTTGTTTTCCTTAGAAGAGTCTCCAAACATATAACATGCGAAGGTGTTGCAGTTCTGAGATTTAATGTTTATTAAGTGTACGTTTGCGAGTTGGATTTTGCAGGGGAAGGGAAAGAAAGAAAAGACTTCAGAGCTATATGACAAGTGTATTTCATAGCTCACAAATCTTTCATTTCTCTTTCTTCCTCTCGAAAATCCAACTAGCAAAAGGACCATGAGAAAGTTGAGGGCTATTTCTCATAGTTTTGAATCCTTTGGAACTGATATTCATATCCATTCAGGGTGATGAATAAAAAAGTTTCAATAACTTGAAAGGAGATAGATCACTAGTTGATTGTTTCTTTTGTACTGGGTGAACACCCTTGTGTTCAGTTTAATACAATTTTTTCTTTATTGAAAAATAAAAACTTGAAAGGATAAATTTTGTTGACTTAAACTTGTCCTTAACAAGTAAACTCCTTGTGTAAGCCAACAAAATTTTGCTATGTTTTCCTTTTCTTTTTACTGAGCCTGGCTTTATAAGGAACAAGAAGAAATTGGCACCTTTTGTTTCTGAGGCTAGTTTCTTGGAGTAATAGATGAAGATTTCTGTTATGTACCTTGTTTATTGACTAGTGATGTTTTCATTCCTCCTCAGTCCTCAAAAGACAGACCCACATGGATGTTACAATATCCAATGTTCATTATTTTCATGTTTCTTCAATGTTGTGGCAATGTTTGGTTATACTTTTGAACCTTTGCAAAAAGCTCTGAACCCTTTCTCTCTACTTTTAGCTAGCAAAATTTCCCCTGCTTAGACAAATTTACTCACAGAATGAAACTATTTCAGTTGCTATAGATAGCTTGAATCTAAGCACCAAATAAGGTAGCAACAAAATTCTGCAACAATAATTTGATAATTTTGAAATTCTGTATGTCAGTGCTTTGGTGTCTTCATTTTCAATGGAATTGATTGTGGTATGATTGCCTTCTAGTTCAGGTCAAAACATTCTTAAAATCTAAGTTTCCAGTTTTCAAATAATATTTGGTTTTAGATATTAAAGCAAATTATCAAACATTTAGGTCTAGTGACATCATTTGATCTATGTATTTGACCCCACCTGATGGAAAAAGTCTTGGTCGATGTTGTTTTTACTAGGCTTGATGGTCACATACTTAGTAATAGGTTATTGTTTCACCTTTTCTTGGTTCCAATTTAAACACAAAACACACCAAAATTTCATACCGTTGCCCACTGAATTATATCTTCATCTTCAACACCTAGTAGGTGTAGAAAACTTAAAGTTTTGATCTTTTTTCAGGCATGGGAACAAAAGTTGAATATGCCATAAATCTTCTAGAAACTTCATTAGAAAGCAACAACTTCACTGTGGATGTCTGGGAGCATTATCAGAACAAAGGACTAACCAACAATCATTACAGTATTGGAGCTAACAAATTGCAAGATCCCATGGATAGGAGAGTACTTGAAAAAAACCATATAGAGTCAATAAAAAAGACAATGCTGATGCATGAAGACATCTTCAAACAGCAGGTATCATGACAATGTTGTATGCTTTATCTTTTTGTATCTAAACAAGGCAAAAATCAGGTTTTCAATCAATTTGTGCCTGAAATGTTACACTGCATAAGTTAACTTACTCATAGGTGGATCAAATGTGTTATTTGGCTTATTTTGGTTCTAAATGCATGACCATTCTCTAAGCTTCATTAATTACTTGTTTACAATTCCTAGAAGCCAATGCATGTGAAATTATTAGTCAATCTTGTTAAAACCTGTTACAATATCCTAATGAGATCTCTATTTGTGGCCTGAGAAGGACATTATGATGTGCAAGAATTTTAAGCTGTTATTAGTTATCAAATATGACTACTGAGTACATGGAATTTGTAGGTACGGGAACTACACCGCGTATACAGCATGCAAAAGATGCTTATGGATGATCACAAAAATGAAATCAAGCAACAAAAATTTTGGACTCCAATGAACAGCATAGGCATAAGCCATCCTCATTTCATTCAACAACAGCAGCAGAAGCAAACAACACAAATTTCATCATATGGACCTCATTTACATGTCCAAAGTTTGAAAGATATCTACTCAAAGGAAAGGAGTGGAAGTTGTTCAGGAGAGACAATGAAAATGCAAAGAGGTTTTGATCTTGAAAGGCCTTCAGAGGGACACATTTTTGCTGGAACACATGGTTGTGATGAAAGTGAAGCAGGACCAAGTTCCTATGCTGTATTTCAGAGTTGTAAAATAAGCACACATGACCCTGATGATGAAAGCATGGAAGTGGATTTGACATTAAGTATAGGAGGTAGCCAGGTTCAGAAAAAGAAAAGGTCTTATCTTTTTCCATTTGGGTACTCAGATTCACCAAAGCTGAATTCATCTGTGACTTTTCAGTCAGATAGAGTAGGAGATTGCAGTGACCCTAACACTCCTATGAGCAGTTCCAGTGTGACATTTGATCAAGAAAGGAAAGGGCAACATTGGCTTTCTCAAGGTTTAAGCCTTAAATAGGAGTTTAACTTGTTTCATTGTATCATTCTATCTCAACTCTTCATGAGCCTGAGTTTGTATGGTTCATGTATTCAGATTCCAATATTAGTTTTTACTTCAATAAAAGGATAACTCGTACATCAACTTCTGAGTGACCCTTTCTGTAAATAGACTTTGTTTGCAATGCTTCTTAAATAACATTATTTTCAAACCTAAATGCTATTCTAAAGACGGAACTTAGTTTCGCGAGATTTATTGAGAGGGACAGTCATGCATTTCAAAAAGGATTATCCTTAGCTTTAAAAAAATACTAAACCTAGTATTGTTGGGCACTTCAAGTGAATTTAAGTATAAGGAAAGTACATTCCAAAAATTTGTTGAGACTTTGACTTATCACAAGACATCAACTCATGAAGTGACATAAAATGTGGGACAACAAATGTAACTCCTTAAAAAAGAATTTGCATAAAAAAGCATGACATTCCTATTTGGCCTAAATTCTGATTTTGAAAACGATGTTATTCTGAACCGTGGAAAAAATATACACCACCACCAAATAAGATGAGAGCATCACATTGCAACATCTCATAAATGTTTATGAGTATCATTGTTTTCCAGTATATATATGCAAATTGAATTGTCAAATAGATGGATCCACCATTTCTACTCAGATATTTTTCTAATGATGATAGAATTATTTTTTCATATTGTTGAGCTAGTATTGAACTCCTTATTGTTTCTAAATCATTTATTTGCTTTTTTAGTTATAGTTAATGATTGTTGATACATAAAAAATTTAACATTTATACACCGATAACAATTCTTTATACTGTCAAATTCATTAATGATGAATATACAATATAAATAAAGTACATTTTGCATAGATATTAAACTCAAATAAATATAGATTCATTCGGTGTAAAACATCCTTCCATTATAGTGGCCTTTCATCTCTTCCCACATCAACTTTAAAGTTGAAAAGAGCTTATTCCTTCACTGCTAAATGAAGAGATAATGATGCTATGTTGAAGAACTTTTAATTGCAGGGAATTAATTGATTACAAAATCAGTTAAGTGTAGCCTGTATTTGTAACTTTAATGGAAGGATTGGCTCTTGTAACCATTTAATCAAATGAAATATAAGATACAGTTTTCAAATTCTCATATCATCTTTAATTACTCTTTCATGTTTTCATCCGTAGAGAGCACATGCCGAATTCAAAGTGGCATTATCAAATTAAAAAAAAAAACCTATTCAAGCTATCAAACATATCTTCACCAATGTCATTGGACAACTACTTTAAACTACTGCAAACCACTTTAAACTGGTTGATTTACTATAGAAACCACAAGCAAGAGTTTACTATAGCAACCAATTGAAGCAGTAAATTAACAACAAACACATTTTTAACTGCAGCATTAAATTAATATCAATATAGTGTGCCCCGTCTTACCAATTTTCTTCAAAACTAAGGTGAGATTATATTTGCAATGAAAATAACAATAACATGCAATTTCAAACCAAAACTTCAAATATTAAAAATGCAAAATTTTATAACATATTAAGCATGACATTTCTCATGATATCCTCAACCATAAACAAAAGATAATTAAGTCTATTGCACGAGTAATCAACTTCAAAAATTAAACAGCAAAAGAAATGCATTAACTGATGTATTAGACTCTCAACATATTCCAGTGAAGGAGAGGCTAAAGTACAAAACAAAGTAGCATGCAAAGCAAAATGGACCGAAATCAAGCATCTGCAATGGTCACCTCAACCTCGACACCAGGTTCAATTGTGATTGAGGTAATCTGCTTGACCACCTCGGGGGAACTGTAGAGGTCAATGACACGCTTGTGCACACGCAACTCAAACCTGTCCCATGTGTTGGTACCTGAAATAATAAACAGGCCAGGAACAAAACAAAGAAAATCAGCCATGTAAAATGAAACAATTCAGAAATACACATCGACAGGTGATGCTATTAGCAATCTAAAATGTTAACAACACTCATGACACCAACCATGTTCAAATTATTTTTAATTTACAAAATTACAGTTGATTAATGGGTCAATAAACAATTATGGTACCATTTGGTTGAGGTATTTGAACAGGACACAACAGAGCCATTATCAGATTCTCAAGTTCACTCTACATACCGTGTACCAAACTCCATGTATCATGTCCATGCTTCATCTTAAAGAAAGTCATGTCACAATAATAATGTAAATAGTGGCAAGCCACATACCCAAATGAATCTACTTGCACCATGTATTTGGTAACAACGAACAGAAGTACAGAACATTTGAGGTGTGTTCTATGTTCGACACATTTTAGAAGTAGAAAATGACATAACATGAGTTAAAAGGTGGCACGTTTGGATTCCACTAAAATAGTTAAATCAAAGATAAACTAGAACTCTATCCCGTTCTTTTCTGTCTCCCCATTCGTGCGCCAAACAGTATCCAAGAGCATCAATAGCCTCGACCCACTTACATCGAGAATGGAAATTACAACACATAATCAACAAACTTTGCTAAAACTACATCGATAACCTCAACTCTTCCACTACTTATATATCAGCATCTCTAAAAGCAACAAACATGCTCTCAGTCAAATAAAACCAAATCAAATTTTTCGCGACACAAAATGTCAATTTGCAAATAAAACAAGGTAACCAACAACATGTACACTTCCATTTCAAAATTAAAAACATAACATTTCATATTAGAATCAAACAAACACATAAGAATAAAAAAACAAAAAAATAAAAGAAAATAAAAAGACCTTCTCCACAAGGGGTTTTCCTAGTAGTGATATTGAGAACTTTAGTTGGCATCCTCACAGGTCCCTTAACTCTAAGATGCTTATCCTTTGCACCACGAACCAAATCAGTGCAAACTATCAAAATCAGAAACAACATTAAAGTATTAATTAGATAAATAACCAAACTTTAAATATAAAAAGCAAAAATGAAAAGAAAAAAGGGTACCCTTTTCGAGATTTTTGACGTTCTTGGAAGAAAGAGTGATCCTAATCTTATGGATCTGTTCTTGAGGCTCTTCCAAACCAGGCTTAGTGGGTTTCACTGCGTATGCTGCTGCCATTTTTTCAGAGAGAGAGAGAAAGAGATTTGGAAACGGCGGCACAAAGAAGAAACGATGGAAGAAGGGTTTTGGAAAAAGTATGGGAGTGTTGTCTATATTGTAAATGTAAATGGGTGGGCCTCAAATTGAACCATTACAACATTCATAATGTAGGTTTTTTTTTAATAATTTGGGTTTCAAAAAATATAATCATGGAATAATTGCTAAGGATTTTTTTCATGAGAGAAATTGGTTTTTGAAAATTCCGAGTTGATCTAATTTAGTTCAATATAATATGATTTCCATTCTCCCACAAAAATTGATGAATTAAATGGTGTCACTAAAAATAATATTAAGAACTATTCCATGACTAACTTTTAGGGATCCATTTATCTCCTTAGAAAATTTTGAAGAATTATTTAGTAAATTTTTTCCCTTGACAAAATTTGACTCAACAAAAAATTATTGGACCAACAAATTGTTAGACGAACTTATCTTTATTCTACATTTTAATCATCATATTAAAAGAGTTTGTTTTGAAAATTTTGGAATATCTATTTTATTTTATAGAAGAAATTGGAAGGAAATGGAGTTGAAGAATTAAAATTTACAAAGAAATGTGATTTTTTTCTATTGTTTGGTTTGGAAGAAATGGTAGGAAAGCTGAAACTTTTCTCTAGTCTTGTGTTGGTGTTAACCAATGGTAGTTTTTACCTTTGGTAAGGAATTAATTTTTTTCAAAATATGTGTTGTCTCTCTCAACAAATATCGCTCAAAGAGGTAAAATCTCCAAGTCATATATAATACTTAGGATCTAGTAAAATCTTACACTAGTATAATATCTAAATAAAAAATAGAAAATAATATTAATGAAAAGAATATTAATAAAAAGAATATCCAAATAAAATGTTATTCTTGCCATTTTTATGGGAGGTATTGCTTTGTTTTCTCTAGCATCCTAGCTATACTTTCCATTAATTTAATAATAACTTTTTTTAACCTTAAAAAAATGCTTAGCCATTTATTTTACAATAGGGTACAGTGCAAATAAGTGTGCCGTCCATGCTCTAGAGAAAGAAAGGAACGAGTAGATGAGTTTTGTTGTGGACCATATGGCTAGCCTACCGAGTCAATGATGACTAGGTTGATTAGGCTCAGCCTAAGTAATTTAGGATTGATCTGGTTAAGGTTATCTCTTTAACTTCCAAGTAATTCATATTGACTTAGTCAAGTACATGTATAATTTGTCAACATGATGTCTTAATTGTCTAAAAAAATATTTGATCCCAAGATTAATTTTTTATTTGGTGAGTCCAAATGAGTGTCATTTTTATCCAGAGTGAATTAAAGAAAGCTTTAGATGAGAGTCAGAGAAACCAACTCCCATAACTAATGACTAATGGGGCTGAGTTTAGTGAAAAGACGTTTTCATCAATCCAATTTTGCTTGTCCAATGAGGTTCTCTCTGAAGTTTCCAATGAAGAAAATTTATGGTTAAAGTTAGAAATCTTATACATAACCAACATCATCGCAAACAAGTTCCGTCTCAAAGAGCGGTTATATATCATTCCAATGGTTGAATGTACTTTTATTCAAACTCATCTCAATGAGTTTAACTCTATTATTATGGATCTGCAAAATATGTATTAAAATTGAAGATGAAGATAAATTTGTTTTGTTGGTTGTCTCTTTACCTTCAACTTATAAACACTTAAAAGATATCATGTTCAATGGAAATAATGTTACATTATCCTTTGTAAATATTAAATCTAATTTATTGTCCAAAGAAAAATTTAATCTTGAAGTTCATTTTATGAACAAGGATGAATGCTTAAGTGTTCAAGGTAGAACTCAAGAAAAAGGAAGTACTAGTTACAAATAGTTCAAATCCAAATCTATAGGATGCAAACCCAACAAAACATGTTGTTATTTGCAAGAAATATGGACATGACATTCCTGATTTTTTTTGTCTCGTAGAAAAAACAAGAGAAACAAGAATAAAGAAAATGCTAATATTAAATTTGACTCTGAAGATGATATTTTTTTATTTGTTGTCTCTTCTAATAAAACGAGTTAAATATAATGGACTATTGATTCTAGATGTATTTTTCATATATGTCATGTTGATGCAGTGGAAACGATCGTTGCGCAGCGTTGATCACCAACAATCAAATAAAGTGCATGAAATAAATAAAAGAGAAGAAGGCAAGAGAATTTGGTAACAAGGTTCAGCCAATTGCACCTACATTCCTGAGAGCGTTGAGTGGCTACCAAAATATTATTAGAAAATAAGGATTACACCCATGGGCCTAAGTGCTCATGATGTATTTTTATTTGGTGCTTCTATCTAGTGCACATTATAACACGAGACATGAGTCCAATATATAACATTGGTTACTCTTCTCTATTCTAATACTAGGCAGTGTGTGACTAATATAATAATATATTTCAAGCATCCACAACCATCATCATAAGAACTTATTTACCACTTTTGAACATGTTGATAGTGTTGTTAAAGTAGGACTTATGTACTCTACTCTATTATGAGGTTACAAGAATAGGTATTGTCTAGTTATATTCCATATTTGAAGTGAAACTTAATTTATCTTGGCAAACTCAAGTCTTTCGTGTGCAGATATTCAGTTGAATGTGGAGTTTAAAAGGTATAAAATATAACAGCGTGAATTTTCGAGTAATTTTATTAAGTATTTATTTTAACAAATATTAATTTTAGAAATTAATCGGTAATGATTTAGGCTAATTCGTAGTTTAGTGTTAGTCTTTTTTTGTAAATTCCTACTTTGTGGTAAACTTTCGTAATTTTTATGTGATGGAAAGTTTTTAGACTGTTGTTAGACTCAAATTCGTCTAAATTAGCCCAATAACGTGTTTTTGAGTTCCGTAGCTCGGAATAAAATTTCGATTGCACCATTGGTTTCGAAATATTATTTCGAGTCAATATAGACATCAATTTTATCCATGACACAGTTCTAAATATTTTTCACTTCGAATTCTATGTTCGAAAATCTAACCGTAAACCGAAATCTAAAGATTTTTAATATTCAACCGAGTATTAGCCGATAATACTCGGGCATGATTTAAGTGTGAATGTTTCGCCGAAGAGGTCACTTCACTTTCACGAGTGTAACTTGCTGGGCAAGCCAGCAAAAATACTCATATTTTACACTAAACCTCTTAAACCCTTCATCTTCTCTTTCACCATTTACTCTTGGAAACCCTTGGCTTGCCTCCCTAAATCTGATTCAATTCCTTTTAAAAGAGTCACTATAGTTAGAGAACCCTTGGTTGCCTCTCCAAAATCTGATTCATTGCACCTTAAAAGAGCCATTTAACTTGGAGAACCCTTGGCTCTTCATTTCATTTCTCTCTTCTTCATTCAGATTTTTCTCAAGAACTCCAAGGTAAGTTCTTAGTTCTTTGTTCCTAATCTCTTAGAAGTCTAATCGTTAGTCGTTTACAAGATTTTAGTATGATGTTTATATGCATGTTACGAACGTTTTCAACCGTCTAAATTTTCGAATAATCTTCCTAACTCTTGTTTTATCCAATAAATCAAAAAACAGGTTTTTGTGAATTTAGAAATCGTTGTTTTGAAACCATGAAATATTGTTGTTCATGGGGCTGTTTCAGCGTTTAAAATATATGCATGTGTTGATTTTGATGAAAAGAGATGATGATGAAATCAAAGATGTTTGATTAAAATGTCGTTTTGATCATGAGATGAATCCTTGTAAAAAGGTGTTGAAATGATCATGAACACGATAGGAATCGTGAACGAGACTTTCGAGGATAAAGGATGGTTTAAGAATATGAATCTTGTATCAGATGGGTGAAAGTCTCAGATGTTCTTAGAATGGATTAAAATGATGTCTTTACCTTAGAGTTAGCAGGTAAACGATTTAACTTGCAAATCACTCATTGAGTTTTCTGTATTTAGTTTTGAAGCGTTCAAAGTTGGACAACCTACACATTCACGTAAACGATATCAATCGCGTTACAACCCAAGGTGAGGGAGAATACATCGTGACATAATGGTGTCCGAATATGACACTCGGATCTCCCAACTATCTCAAAAGTTGGGAGCTATATTTGTTTATATTTAGAAATCCGTACTTAACCAAATGATTGTATGCTTGGATTAAGTACATATGATTTCTTAAGTTGTATGCCCTAGATATATTAAAATATCAAGTATTGTGGTAGTTATCCATGAAGGAAAACCACTTGAGAAACTAAAACGCGCAGGGATCGAAAATATCAGAGATTTTTTATCCGGTAGTCCAAAAAGGCAAGGATGTAGTCCAGGCTGCTAGACCCCCTCGCCCGGGCGAGAGAGAAACAGTAGCTAGAGTCCCCAATTGTCGCCTGGGCAAGCCAGCCTTGCTTGGGCGAGGGCCAGACAGGCGTCTCGCCTGTTTCGGGCAATTCTGCTCACCTGAGCGACCGTCCCTCGCTTGGGTGAGACCTAGAGGGTGATTTTGACCAGTTTTTGGTGGATTTTTCGCTTGAGCGACAGTCCCCTCGCTTGAGCGAGAGCCCGACAGAAAATTGAGTATGTTTTGATGAAATCGTCGCTTGAGCGAGAGACATGCAATGTTTTGATTGCTTTTGATTGGTTGATTGCTTAGACAATAACTCTAGCTTGGGTGAGAAGTATATTTAATAATTGGGAGAGATCGTGGCTCGAACGAAGATCCCGATGCCCAAACCAACAAACTTATACTCTTACTTTTGTTCTTGTGCCTTATGTGGGTAAGGATTTCGACAATGATGTCGTGAGTAAGGCGATGCCTAAAAAGGATTACATGATACCATGCAATGAGGTCGTATGACCGTAAGAGGCTTGGCCATTTGGTTATCTAGGATATTTCAGCGATGGTTCGTAGTGATAGGGATGTTATGCCTATATTACGTGATAACATAAGATTGGGTCCCACAAGAAGCATTCATTTGGGAGATGTCTTAGGATGGCCCGATCGATATAAAATAATGATTAAAAGATTTAATCGGCTAACCTCGGTTAGTGTGCATACTCATTATGAATAACGAAGTAGTAGAGAGGAAATTTACGGGAGATGAACGAGCCCTGCGATGTTGAGAGGGACGGCGATGGCGGTGATTCGTAAGCAAAGTCTTGAGGGTGAGTCTAGGTGAGACGAATCCCTTGTATTCCTGGATGAGATATTCTGTTGGATCAGACAGTTCTCATAGCACAAATTAGACGATCTCTGACAACCCCTCTTTGCAATCAGGATGAATGAGAGGGATGCCTAAAAAGTGTTTGATATGACACCATCCTGAAATGGACAGTTCTTCGGAACCGTCGATCATATATCCTTGCGATGAATAATTTTTGGTGCGTTCAAATCGGCTTGTTATGGAACTTGTACTCTTGGTTATTTCCGAATAGCATATTGGGAGGAAATTGGTGTAAGGATGGATGAAATAAACATAACATTCAAACATTGAGATCGTGAATATTGATCCTCATGATCTAAGTTATAACCTCATTCATCATTATGCATTTATGTATGAGTTATATATTATGCATATTATGCGTGCCTGTCTGGATGTGATAGTTGTAACACCGCGAATTTTACGATTTTGAATTATAAGATTTTATTAAATATTGTTATTAATTATATTTTCAAAAATGAATTTCTGGGAATTTTCGGTAAAGAATTAGACGAAAGAAACTCTAGTTGAGTTTTAGTCTTGAAATTCTATTTCCAATTTGGTGGTAAATTTTCATGATTTTCGGAGACAGTCGGTTTCGGACCGCCGTCGAGGCCGAATTTCACCCACTACGGCTCAAAAAGTGGTTTTTGAGTTCCGTAACTCGGAATCGAATTCCGATTGCGCCGTTGGCTTCATAATTTAATTTCGTGTCAATATAGACCCTGATTACACCCATACCTATTTTCTAAATATTTTTCACTCGGAATGCCGAAATCCGAAATTCTAATCAGATATTAAAATCGGGCGATTTATAATACCCGATCGAGTATTGGCCGATAATACTCGAGCATGTTTATCGCACGTGTCCGCGAAATGGTCATTTCGCGTTGGGATGTGAAATTTGTTTTTCCATAAAGCAAACCTCACATCACTTTCTCAAATATCTCATAAGATCATCATTAGCCACCCTAGGAGATTTTTTTTGATAATTACCTAGAGAGAAATCAGATTTCCCTTCTCTCCTTAAACCTCCACACTTCACACTTCACTCTCACACTCTTTCATTTTCAAAGAGAAGGTAAATCCTCTCTTCATCTTTTCCCTCTCCTTTCTCATTTGCTTTTTCCATCTTCAATTCTTAATCTCTCAACAATAAACCAATGGATTCAATCCTTGATCTCTCAACATTCAACCAATGGATGTTGATGAGATTTAAGTATGTTGTTCATGAAGATGTCAAGAACATATTCAACCGTTGAAATTTTCTAAAACGCTTTCTAACTCATTTTCTCCTCAAAACCGAAAATGGTGATGTTCTTGAACTTATGAAAATATTTTGTTGAAACCATGAACAACTTGTGTTCATGGAGTTGTTATAATGTTTTATTACATGTATTTGGTTGTTTTAGCCAAAGGGGATGATGATGAAATCAACGGAACCTTTAGGAAGTATTTTGGAAAAATGAGAAGGTATGTATTTCTATTTGTTTTAGCCTTAAACCATTGCTTGGAACAA